>NW_026869858.1:1500000-1635000 GCF_018135715.1 Danaus plexippus
ATTAAAAAATGTATAAAAATTTTACACTTTGTTGAACAGTGTATTGTACGGAATTATTTGATTGAGAAGTGCTGCCAATACTCAAAATCATTTTCGTATATATCACACTTATTTAAATTATAAAGAAACAATTTTATGAAATTCAAATTTCGTAACTAAATAGAAAATTTATATTGGTTTTTACATCCCTACTTATATTTCTATTTTGTTACATCCCTACTTATATTTCTATATTAATAAAACTGTAATGAGATATTTGTTTAATTTGAATTTATATTTTTTTAGAATGTCAACATTATAAGACAATTTCGGAAACGTCACTGAGCGCAAATTCAATAAGGTTCAATTGTCACGTTTTAACAAAACAAGAGAGTATTTTACTCAAAAAAGCATCCCTGGACGATTTCATAAATTATTGTTAAGACTTTGATAAAAAATTCGCTTATTTTTCAAAATAATCAGCGTAACTGATATAAAATATGTCAAACTCGGTACCGTAAGCCTAGATTATAAAGTCCTCGACCTCTGTTCTGTGACTAAATCAGTTCTCGTCTTCATTTAAACTCAATAGTAAATACGTCTGTTCTATCATAAAGAAGAAGCGCGTGGTCGCATAATGAGAGGCTAACATGCCGCGTGTTTGACTGTCACGAACACGCGCACCGGACTTTATTGGACCGTCTTGTTTGATTTCATGAATGAATTAGTCGGTGGCCGGAACAAACTGTGCTTGCATATAGATATACAGACGCGTTCACTGTGTAATGTGTTTAACACCCATGTTTAAGTGAAATCGACATGCGTATTTTCTTAATCAAAAGAAATAATTTAATAATGAAAATAAACTATATTAATCAAACGGCGCGCAACGTCCTTAAGGATTCACGATATGTGGCCCAGTAAATAATGTACACTGCACACAGTACTCAAGACTACGAATAAAAACGTTGATACTGGCCAAATATTCCTCGAATCCAGTGCGAGTGAAGCCTTAGCTTAAAGAAAAAATAGTGTATACTTTGCCTTAATATGAATTCTCATATTTATACATAATTTTTATTATACTTGTAACATAATAACGCCTATTAATGTTTATAAATGTACAGAGGGTACATGAAATAAAGTACCCTGTAAACGAATTGCCCGAGGTTGTGCTGGATGATCTCAAAAAAAGCTGAATCCATTTTAATGAGACCTTGACTCGCAGAAACATAATGTAATGAGTGACGCGAGCTGCCTTTACTTTTTGATTCATTTTTATCAATACATACTATAAGAAACTAACTGTTCTTCGCTCACGTAGTCCGTCACAGCCAGTGTATAATATCTCTCAGGCTGCGATGTAATTTATACAAATTTCTCGTAAATTTTGTATCACTCTTTAATATTTATCGTCCTAGTGGCAGGTGGTGGTGATGGTAGACCCTAATGACGGTACAACGAACACTAATACATATTAATTTCGGTTTATAACATGGTAACGATAATAATATACGTAATTTAAATAAAATACATCGAAAATATAGTACATTTAATTCAATTATCGCGTTATATAAAATTAATATTACCTACGTATCATTTTATTTTTCATATCAACTACAATTTTTTGAGTCGAGTTATTTTATTTTCTAGATATATATTTCTATTAAACAATATCAAAGTAGCAGATGATGTCTGAAAAGAATCTTACGGTGACATCAAAAACTGTTATAAACCGAATTATCGCAATGTCGACTCTATGTGGACGCAATAAGAGCTAAAATGTCTCGCGTATTGGATCCATTGTCTGTTTAATCTATTGTAGGTCTGGATCTCATTGTTGAGCTTTATGTAGAGTTGCGCTGCCGGCCGACCTGCCAGTCGGAATATTTTAGTTCAGAGCTCCCACTGTTCTGTATTTGAGTGTAATCGATTCTGAATTATATTTAGGTTTCTGTATCACAAACAACGCGATAACTGATCCACTCTATATTGTCTATGACGCGGTGATACTGTCGATATTTTAATTACGTACAAACGTCAGAAAATATACAAAATGGCGGCTTGCATTTTATAATTTGAAATGTGTTAAAATTACGTACAGACTCAATGCGAAACCTCAAATTAAAATTTTACAGTCGAATATTTTCGCTGTTTTCTAATTAGAAGCTTTCCATCGAATTAATTGCGACACCAAAGAAACGTGATTGTATTTGTATTTCCTTTAAATTGATTTTCATAATTTTCCAAGGAATTTTTACGTTAATTTTTTTTTTTTTTAGATTCATCAATTTTTATTTATTGTAATTTAAGTAATAAGATATTCAATTAACGGAAGCTAATTCATACAATACAGTAAAATCTAAAATTATTTTATTATTAAATACCGGTAAAGACAAAAATTATTATTATGTAACCTAAAACCGCAAATAGTCCCATAGCGCAACCTATTGGTGAGGTGCAGTATTAAGTTGCTTAAGACTTGAAACTTTGCTTCCGTCTGCTCGAAAGTAGATGGCGCTGTACTAAACATATTCATGTCTTGTTTCAGGTACATACACTAGATTTTTTTATATTAAGTTAGTAAGTATGGAGGAAAAATAATTGTTACGGGAAATCTGGGACGTTCGCTACCATAGGAGGTAAGTATTTTTTAAATGTAACAAAATAATATAGCAACTACACCGTTAACTAGTATTAAATTACGAGCGCTTTTCAGCTAAAAGAAACTAAAGTGAGTTAAAAGCCCGAGTTAAATGTAGATTTAAAATAAAATGTAGGGCCTCAGTCATAATTATTAGTAAATACCATAAATAAGAGCCGTCTAAATACATCCTGCAAAAAGCTTTGCTACAAAGCCGTACTTGAAAGATTTTCTCGTACGGGAACAGAAAAACAGCGAAACTAAGTACGACGTATAAAAACTACTCCCTGAGAACTTCAGCGTTTACAAAGCAAAATAAACTTCGCCAACTCCGCAAACCGCCTTCCGTTTTAAATAAAACATGCTATTTGGCAATTTAGGTTAGCTTTGCGAACGTTCAGCACAAAGTCTAGGTATTGATAGGAGACGCCTTAAGTTTACACAAAGATCCATTCTTCCTACAACTTGAGTCGTATTCATGCTTCTCTAGATCACGACTTTAATTTCCATCGCAAAAGGTCAAATGTCAGCTTTGAAATAGGTTAGTTTGTTGCTTGCGACGTCCGTATTAAAAATGTTTTCTGTTAAAAAATAGGAATATTGTCTCTGATTAACTCGTTTCAAATATATAAATAGAAGATAAAATGATATGCGGTGGAATTATTTTAAATGTATACTGTATGAAAAATACAATTCAATCGTAATATTGTAAACAATAGACAAAATCCATAGACTATATAGAGTATTTTAACAGACCTAGAACGTAAATGTACCAGTGTCGCGACATTAAAGACAATAGTGGGCGCGTGGTTGTCAATTTTAACGGAGTCGGGTTCACTCGACCACGGCTCGCTTACAGTCATAATTAATTATAAAACAATGGCTATTGTACTTAAAACTCAAAATGATATAACAAACTTATCATCTCGATAATATTATTATTCAATACAAAAAGCTTTTTAATGTCGATATTTTTATAACTTATAGTCTTAATTTCTAATAAATTTGAAATTCCTCCTAAAATAAGTGATTTAATTGACTTCGTTAAGGAGTCAAACGAGAGTCTCTTTTATTGCCGTCGCCGTAGCTAATTACCGATTCGTTGTTCTATAAATACTATTATATTTGCATTACGTTTAATTTATTATTAATTAACGTCAAATAAGACGTCTAATATAAACAACCCACGCGGCTCCTGGCGCTGTGCTGGCTGGTTAAATAATTATGTTCATTATATTTTTATATTAACAGTTGCTTAAATTTATGTGCAAACTTTAATATCAGTACGTAAATATGAAACATGTAATTCTGTTATGTTTTCGTGAAATTAAAATCACATTCCTATATTCAGTGTATTGATTACTGTTTATGTAACATAAACAAATTCGGAACTCATTAAAAACCTTAAATAATACCGATATTTATATTGATTGAAAATTCAAGTCTCAATTCACATTATCAGCTCGATATAATAGACTATCTGTGAAGACGTCAAAGCCAAATTTGCTATAAAATAATATGATGAAGAGGCACTTCAAACATTACATTCGGTCCGTTAAGCCGGCCATCAAACGCAGGAGCCAGTATGATATATTCCGTAAGCTGTCCCCGAAGCTATTAAACGCAGGCGTGGAGGCAAAAACTCCTGTCTTTGTTGCTGACGGGGGCGTCGTGATTAATTGATTTGGGCGTACTATTAAATAGTATTCGCGTGATAATATTAATTTATCGATTGGAAAAATTATCGTTTAACATTATCGATATATTAGATATTCCTTTATGTTTTATGAAAATAATTTCGTGTAGGTTTAATAAATATTATATTTGTTCTGGCTTCCGGAAGCGGCTAGTCAATGGTTCTCAAACTAATTGTATTAATGGTTTTTTATAACGTTACGAATTCTGGTAACGTAATTGTGTACATAATTGATAATGGCGTTTTCATTACTTTCAAAATGCAATAACTTCCAAACCATAGATAAATAGAAATATCGAGAAAGCGAAGATCATTCATTGAATTGTAATGTCCTCGGCAATCAATGTAAAGACCCTCGTAAAAAATAGCCATTAGTGGAAAATGAGGGATATCGCTGATCGTTTGTATTTTTTTCAATGAAAATCAGAGTTGACGTCAGAATAGCGACCCACTGAATGTTATAGCTTCCACCAATTCCAGATTATGACATTCTGGAAAAGTCAACGAAGTTTTAGACTAACTATCTATGTGCTTACTTAAGATACTTCAACACAGGTAATTGTAATTCAGGTTCAATGGTAGAATATAAATGTCATTATGCTTAACATTCATTGCTTGAATTTCAGCTTCGCGTATTATATTTTTCAGACAATAACTTCAGTGTATACATTTGCAACTAGAAGATAACCGGATTTTTTCTCGCTTCGATCGTAAAAAAAGCTCTCGGTGGAGGTTGAGTGAAGCGATGTCAGCGTTTCGATACTGAACCGCTTTTTTCGTCATGGGTTCCGTTTCCCGGCCCTAAAATTGAAAGTTGTGGTCCGAACAAATTTTGTTTTTTGATAAAAGCAACCCCAGATAACTGGACTCTCGAAAAAAACCTCGATTCGATCGTACATTCGGTTGCCGAGATCATCTCCGTGGATGAATGACCTGAGTCGCCAGTAACGCGTTCCGCTCGATAAGTGTATGACTTGCGGTCCCAGCCCTACAGAGGATAGATTCTTAATACCTCTGAAGCATGTAGAGGCGTAACTGCGACGGACTAATGAACTTTCCCCGCGGACTAAAAAGCGCAAGTAGACGACAAAAAACTATTCACTGTGATGAAACTAAAACGCTAACTCACGGTTAAGATTCGCCCACTATAAATCACTGTCCTTATATATATATATTACTACTTTATCACATTTTAACAATTTGTAGTTACGAGAAAAGTCTTTGATAACTTTGTTACCAAACGGCTGATAAATGATATAGGAATGTGCGAATATATCAGAATGTGTAGAAGGGAGCTCTGGAATCGATCGTCGGAAAGTTTGTGATACAAATACGAGCGGGGCGTGTTGGAACAAAATTTGATGAGGACATTAACCTACTTATATGTACCAACGGAAAAAAAATATTAAAAGGTTTACAACTTCTATGAAATCTGGACAAATAAACCACTGACAGACATACTTTTATATACATATATATATATATATATCCAAATGTACATTACTCGTAGTACACAGTCACTTACAATCCAAAGACGAAGTTTCAGTGTTCTACCCTAAACTTCTAAATCTCTGAAGAGCCGAGGGTACGAGGTTATTACTCTTAATAGAAATGAAATATTAAATAAATGAAGCGCTCTTTTGTATCCTTTTAAAAGGCAATGCTTATATGTTTATATCATTTAGATATGTGTCAAATATTCACACATGTATTGATAAATAATATTGGACAAATCTCCAGAAATTAATTTTTTATCTATTTTTTTTTTAACTCTAGAATCTGTTTATTTTGTATCTGGAATACTTATCAACGTATTTCATCTGTCTGTCATCTACGTAAATATATTTGTCTTTAAACATTATTATTTTTTTATTTTTTATAATAAATTCATTTATCGTAACGACATTTTCGTAAGCAACGGAAATCCATATCTACAGGAGACAAAACATACAAAAATCTTTCATTATCATTATTTATTAATAAAAAGAAACAATACTTTGGACTTAAAATATACTTGACTACAAGTTTTGACATGTTCTCGATGGCTACGTGGAGTCTACGTCGTTATATCGTTCATAAACATAGTGGGAAGAGATACATCAACTTAGTGTCTTATATTTACAACAAGACGGAATGTGGGTTACCCATCATATATACATTACGACTACCTACTGTTTACCTTATCTGAAAGTATTATGCGATGTTTGGTGTCTTACTCTCCATGTTACAAAGTTAGAGGTGGTTAAAGCAAACCATGAATTGGGGGTCTTAAATTTATTCGAACCAAATAAAATGGCCGTGCCGCCGACGGATGCAGCCAAAGATGGCGCGCGCATGCGCCGTGCCTCGCTCGATACATGCACCCGTCGTGAGCCTTCAACATCACTATATGGAGATCCCATCGGACTAAACATTAAATACATCGTGCGTTAACACTGACACTGTAGCACTGGCACCGAAACACACGCCTCACTATGAGACAGGCTCAGCATCCCGGCGCTCCCTCGGAAACAACTTACCACCTGGAAACAGAGACACAGCACGGGGTTTAAGAATAGTACAGTTAGAGGCTCGTCCGGCTCCGTCCGTAGAGGTAGCAACGCCTCGACCGGCTTGTCCCGACGCAGCAGTAGCCAGCACGTACTGCTGTGACAGGACAATATGGACGAGGCGCGCGAGGCGGCGGCGGCGGGCGTCGGGCAGCGTGTGAGCCAGCGCGTGAGGCAGCGTGGCCGGCCGCCGCACCCCGGGGCTCGCGCACGCGCGCCCTCACCCTCACACACCCCGCACCCCCGCGCCCCCGCCCGCCGACACACACCCTAGCACACCCTCAATGAACGCAACCCTCGATCGACTATCGATTTTCCACAAGAAAAAAAACTTTAATTCATTATATTTTTCGATTGCCTCCACCGCTAATCAAACTATTCTCATCTGGTGCATCGACTCGTCTCCATTTAGACTTCAGACGTTTCACCGCCGGCGAATACGAATTAGGTTATAGGTCAGTGACCCCGTCGATTCTCCCCGCACGGAAATATGCGAGCGTTGTCATGAGTTTTCGTCGAGTGGAGTTGAGCGTATTCCATTTCAAGTGAAGAGTAATTCACACTACACTCCGACTGTAAAAGCTACTGATTCCCTCCGCAGACCACTCCGCATTTGTAACAATGCTTATTTTCCATACCGAATAAAAAATATAAAACTAGTCTAGAATTCTTTTATTACACGTATCACGTTAAATAGATCGCTTAAACAGTTAGACATGGACAAAAACTAGGAAGTGCGGAACAATAGTTGTGGCACATTGAACTTCGTACACTTTCCTGTTCTAAACAAAGGTCGTTCAAAAATAAGTTTAACTTTGAACTAATCAATTCTTAACCACACAAATAATAGGAACACTAGATACTGTAGAATATATCCGAACACTTTAAGAATATAAAGCAAAAAATTGTCGTTCGAGATCTCGCTGTAACAAAAGGCCATTGATTTCATGTCTAACCGATTTCAATGGTCGGGTTTAGTCAATTTGTGACGAAATTAAGAAATTCACTTTCTCTTTGCTGTAATACTTTTTATATTCAACAATGACAGACTAAAATAATCTGTTTTATTAGTTTGCATTACTTTCAGACAGATAATTCGTAACTTTGAAGTGTTATTGTAGATCATATAAATCGTAAGTTCAACCAAAAAAAGTCATGGAAATTTTAAACGCATTGATATCAATAAAATTTAAAATTATAAAAATGTATTATCTCGATACCCTTTTAGTGCGATTATTGTTATTTTAATGTGTCATAATATAATCGTTATGTAAATAATAACAGTCGAAAAACGTTACAATTGAATATCCAAGAGGTTCCGGGCCCGCATTACTTTCGGAAAAGATAAATTGCCAGCACTGATTTATAGTAGGGAAAGGAATTCCCAAAGAAAAGTTCTTTCACTGTCGGGGCATCTATCAAACGAGTTTGTGAAGGCAGATTAGCGAGGATTCTTATATATATCGCGTAAACCCGGGCACCGGGATCAGGTGCTGTAATTATTATGATTAATAAATAAACATAACTAATTTCGCAATTCAAAACGCTTTTTTAGATCGTAATTATGAAAAATTATCGTAATCCTTAGCCCAATATGATTAAATACTTGAGATTTTTGTACGTAAATTTAACAGGAAATAACTGAGTTCGTACTTTGAGTCCATAGTTAGAACAGACCGTCCTCCCCGTTGGCGGTGAGAGAGCGTCAAAGAAATTCTATGAGTAAGACAGGGAGAGATACGTTTAAAATGAAGGGGCAAATATGTTCAATGTGAGAACATCTCTAGACAAGGACAGAACTAGAAATAAAATGTATATAGAGAGGGACAGCAACAGCCCTATCCGTTCAGATAAAATGACTTTCTGTAAGAGGGTAATTTTTGTGAGCAGCTGGACCAAACCGGAATAAGTTTATTTTCAATAATATAATGACGCTGCCCGCAGCCTCTTTTTCCATTTCACGGACTTTTGAACTAAACATTTTCCCTTTGTAAAATTGCTTAAGTAATAGAACCACGAGATAAAAGTAAGAATTCATTGCCGTAGATAATTTAACTTTTTTTTTTGGAAAACACGACGATCATACTACATCGATGCTATGAGTATCTTATATCAACAATTTATAATTAAATTAGAACATTGATTCAATCTATACAAAAAGTTTTTTATTGTAACAAATTTAATTATGTATATAAAATTAAAATAAAGAACAATTCATACTATTTTGTCGCAAAAATAAGAAATAAAAATAATTTAAATAAAAATTGGCGAACGTACCCATTTACCTTCTATTACTATTGTAATTACCTGTCAAGTCATCAACGACAATACAAGCCATGGAGAATTTGAAATTGTCTTTTTAAACTGTGTATCATAAACAATAATATAATTGTCATTTATAAATTAACGACAAATTTTTAAATAACCTCCCGAGATGATAGCCGTTTTCGATATGTAATTATAATTAATTGTTTATTTTTATAGTGTACAATATTTATATAAGTGAATTGCTACTGGCGGGTTATAAAAAATGCGATCGTCTTTTATTTTTAAGAAAGCGATACGAATTGCCGTCATTCAGCCATGCCGCTCGCTGTTGTCGGGTTGTGATTGTTGAGTTTTGTGTTAAAATGATGGTATATTCCAGCGGCGCGCTGGGCGGGCTGGAGGTGGTGGAGGGCGGTCTGGTAGGTGGCGAGCTGGCGGCTCACGTGCTGAGCGCGCAGGCCGCCGCCCACGCCGCGGCCACTGCGGCCGCGCAACAACAACAGATGGCAGTGCAGCAAATCAGTTAGTATTCTACATTTCAGTCATAAATTTCATAAACACATCAAGTAATATTCAAATTTAATGAAACTAGAGTGTCAAAGTTTCTGTTAATAACTTAAATTCTGACAACTTCATTCAAGTTCTTACAAATGCACTAAGAATAGAAGCAGTCCAATTAAATTCATCTTATAAAATGTTTTGATCCCATACTGTTTAAGATATTGTAGTATTCTATATAAGTTTGATTGTTTTAAAACTTTTTATATGTAAATTGTTAACAAGTACTAAAGTATACATGTACAAACTTAGTGTGTCCGTCAGAGAACTCACCATCTTCTGGTCGTTCCACTCCTGTGACGACCGCCACTGGGAACACTTCACCGTCACCCAGCAAGCTGTTTGTGGGCGGCCTCAGCTGGCAGACGAGCTCGGAGAAGCTGAGAGAGTATTTTGCCATGTTTGGAGCCGTAACCGACGTTTTGATTATGAAGGACCCCGTGACACAGGTAAATAGTCAGCACTGGAATAACATAGACTAAGTTAGGATATTATCAAGTCTTGCTGAATAATTTGTTTAGATGTTGATTAATGTTATATGATTTGCTGATATGATGATACGAGTGCAGGCGTCGACAAGTTGAGACGGATGTTGCCTACAATTGTATACTGATATGTCGGTGTGCACACAATAATCAATGTTTGTTCAGAGACAGAGTTTGTGAAGCCGCGCTGCGGTCAGTGGCTAACGTCTGCGTTAGGTTTGGACCTAGCTCCGTTGTACCATAAACAAAATTTAGTTTAATGTATTTATTGTATTTGATACTTTATACGCTTCAGTAATGTAGATGATGACACCTTCCTTTACACCATAGAGCTTTTGGTTATTTTGTTAATTAATAGTCCCTGAGATTTTTTGGAGTAATCTTCATTTATGATGTTTGTTAAAAGTTTTGTTTATGGTACGGTAGAAGTATAGTTTGGGCTATGGTTGAAGATGATGTAATTAGGTACACTTTAACATAGCAGGCATGCTAGACTCACTAACATATAGAGAATTGTTAGGTGAATATTATAACAGTTTCCTCTTCTATGTTATATCGATGGTAGAAACCCGTTTGTATGTTGGTGTTGCCATGTACGGATATGGTAGTCTTTTGGTAGTCGTACACCTCCGTCATCACAGATTAGACTGGAAACTTTTTGGTTAGATTTTTTATTGATTTTTTTCTTATGTGAGTATCATTTGTACATTTTCGGTCGTAAATGAAAATAACACACGCCACGTATTTATATGGATGCATGTAGCAACACTGACACAGGACAGACATCACTCATTAGATAATATATATATATATATAGCTAAGGGAGTAATGAAGACCGCTGTAAAGAAATTTGTAGAGACGGGGAAGATTTGGAAGGTAGAGTCGCGGGTGATTGCTCTGTAGTAGGACTCGTTAGAAAATGCTAGCATACGTTGTAATGACATTGGGTTGAAGATAAAACAGAATGTAGGGTAGTTCTTGAACCACTTTCCTTGTTAGTAAAGCAGAGTACTTTTAACCGGAGGTCCCTTAGTAATAAAGTTGGCATGAAAGTATCTGTCGATGGCCTCTCGTCAGCGGTTCACACTGTAACCATAGGTATCGTAGGAGCCATACTTAGAGTATATCGCAGTAGAGTGTAAGAGGTGGGTACTGAGGGGGCCGCGCGCAGCGCTCGCGCGGCTTCGGCTTCATCACGTTCCAGGAGGCGGCGTCCGTGGACAAGGTGCTGGCGGTGCCCGTCCACACGCTGGACGGCAAGAGGATCGACCCCAAGCACGCCACGCCCAAGTCGGCGCCCAAGCCGGCCAAGACCAAGAAGATCTTCGTGGGCGGCGTCGGCCAGGACACGTCGGCGGACGAGGTGCGCGCCTACTTCGCGCAGTTCGGAGCCGTGGAGGACGCCGTCATGCTCATGGACCAGCAGACCAAGAGACACCGCGGCTTCGGCTTCGTCACCTTCCACTCCGAGGAGGCCGTGGAGCGCGTGTGCGACATCCACTTCCACACCATCAAGAACAAGAAGGTGGAGTGCAAGCGAGCTCAGCCCAAGGAGGCGGTGGCGGCCGCCCCGCTGGCGCTGGGCAAGCGGCTGGTGCTGCGGCCGGGACGCGGGCTGGTTTACGCGGGAGGCGTGGGTGGAGTGGGAGCCGTCGGCGGCGTGGGCGGCGTGCCGGCCGTGGGCGCGCACGCCTACCGCTACGCGCCGTACGCCTTGCCGGGGTCGCTGGTGGCCCCGCAGCCCGCCCCAGCCCCCGCCCTGCCCCAGTTCGGCGCGGCGTACTCCCTGGCCGGCGTGGACATGTCTTCGTTCCAGGGCGTGGACTGGAGCGCCATGTACGGCGTGCCGATGTACATCTGAGCCGGTCCGCCGGCCGCCTTTTGTTTGTGAACGGTTCCTACACTTTGTTTTCTCTCGGACCCGGCGTCCTCTTGCCGCGTGTCGGTCCGCGTCCGGAGCCCGCTCGGGGCCGACTCGCTCCTCGAGGGACTGTCGCCCCCGACGCGGGACCCCAAGCAAAGAATGCGCATTTCGTTTATTATTTTTTTTTATTATAAGGCGAAGATCTCAGATAATTTAGTTTGCTAAAACAATTTTTTCCATATTATATTTCTTGAATTTGTATTATTATTATTATTATAGTAGCGTAGTGCACGATCGCCGGCGGTGCGCTGGTGTTTCTTTACTGGACTGGACGTTGAATCTCTTGCAGCTCTGTATTTTTTATATTTAATGTCCTCGTCGGTCGGTCGCCATGTGACGTGCGCCTCTCGGCTCGCCGCTATCCCTTGCTCGTGCCATTAAAGACGTCATTGTGCCAAACTGTCTTCAGTAACAAACTCAACATTGGCTGGTTCCGGTTACAATACAAACAGACGTCACCCGCCGGCGAACGGTTTCCGTACGCAGGCCGGACGTCACTGTCACTGTCACTGTCAGTGTGACGCACGTCACGCGGCGTCTGACTCACACATACATATCTAACGAGTAAAGCAATCATAACATGCCACTTGTATGACTTAGTAGTTATCACACCTCAGCAGCGGCGGGAGTGTCTCCCGTACAGTGAAGTGCAAAGATATTAGAAGAATATTTTACTTTAATCGAACAGTCGTAGTTTGCGCGTCGAAATAAACCCCGCGAGTATTCGAAAGAAGCAAAGCACGAGAGAGGCTCAAACACGGGACAGACTCGTCCGCTGCGGCGCCGCGGCTCCGGCCGAGCTGGCCTGGCCTGGCTCTCCGAGGAGGCGGCCGGGTCCCCTCGGCCGGACCGTCCGTGAGCCATCCCACGACGTTTCGGCTCAGCCCAGTGTTTACAGATCGGCTTCGATGCTGACGGACACGGAGACCTCGTGGGGTGGTGGCCGCGGCGCGGGTCCTTAGTGCGTAATTTTAATTAGTTTAGCAGTTGTAAGGGAATGCGAACTAACACACCGAGTGTACCGTGACAATAAGTATGATAAGACGCCGCCCGCCCGCGCCCGCCCGCGCCCGACCTCATGACTGTGACTCTACTCTTCGTATTTGTCTGTAGTGTTTTACGCTCACTTAATTTTACTCCGGGGTCGCGACCCCGCCCCACGTCGGGCGCCAAAAGTGACGAGTATTATCGGGAGTGATGGTTGATTGTAGTTATTGTCTTAGGTTACATGATATGGATATAACTTAAAGAACGTACTTAACTTCATTAGTTTAGGATAAGATTTTCGAAAGCAATACTCGAACGTTTCACTGTGATTAGAAAAGTATTATATTATTAAAAAGACGTGACGGTTGTGTTCGTGCAATTTGTAGCTGTAAGTGTTTAATGACGGAGCGACTGACCGCTGCGGCGGACGCCAGGCGGGGGCGGGCGGCAAGTAGAGACAGATGCATGCGGTAGCTAGCGGACCTACCACCCACCACCCACACCGACACCACTGGCTGGTGACCGGAGGCAGGTTCCCTCGACACACGCCCCAGCAGTATTAACGATACACCCTCCGAGACGCGCGTCCATCGCCTCCTCCCCCCCTCCCATCTCTCTTCGTTTTCCATCGCCCCCCCCCCTCCCACTCCCGTTGTTCCATTCTTCCTCCAGCCAGCGGAGCAGGCGGCGGACTCGGGCCTCGCTCGCTCCTCTAGTACATTAGCATTTCCTGAAGTCAGTATTATACGGTCGAAGTGATGTAATGTTCTCCTACCCTCCCGGCGGCCGCTCTCTTGCCAAAGCGCGGTCTTGCCCGTTATGTACTTAATTTACAGCCGTATATATGCGTCGGGGGCTCCGGGCGGGCTCCCCGCGCCGGGGCTCCGCTGACGAAGTATTTATATATTTTTTTTATGAACACCTTGTATTAGTTTAGTATCGTTAGCGTAGTTTTGTATGTAGTGGTCTTAGTTCGCTCGTACATTGTATGTTGGAGCACTTTCGGTACACGATGTGTCATTACATTATAATAATAGAACAATGATGTGTTTTATTTCATAGAACCGTTTTTTTTAATATTTCTGTTCTTGTGCTGGGTTTGTTTACCTTGGCTTGTATGCACGGTAGCGGGGCGGAGGCCCCCGTTCGGGCTCCACCGCGGCCTCGGGTGCGCGGTGTCGTCTGTGCGACTACTTACTAACAGTATTGAGAGTGACGGCATGCTCGGCATGAATCATACGTAACAGATTATCTTCCAAATTTACTGTCAATTCTTCTACAGGCGATTGCCTCACGTTGGTTGTGAGACGTGCTATTAGCGTGGGCCCCCCGGACCTCGCACCGGGCGTCCGAGAGGCCCACCGGGCCCTAGACACGTAGTTAGACCTTGTAGTGACGCTTCGCTTGAGGCCTACAGTCTTCCTCTTTTGATCTAACCTTATTTGCCAAAAACGGGCCAAATGTTTTGCTCAACTCGACATGTGAGAGCAGCCAAATCGTTATAGGAAAACAAAAGGCGGTTGCGACTAACACGAAAAGAGTGTAGCCAGGGAAAGCCGACACGTCAGTAGCATAAGTATAAGACAATAAATATTGAACCGTTCGGAGATCGACACGCTGATCGCCATAGAGAATATAATGGAACATTCCTCTCTAGTCATTTTATAATTTAAGATTTGAAAGTTTATGGGAAATTCTACAATATGTTGCTCAAGTTATCGCCTAGTAGTAGCGTCTCCTCTAGGGACTAATGCTTCGCAGTAGTGATGTGCCATACACAATACATGCCACAGCACAGCAAAGATACTATAGTGATGTACCACAGCTTGTCGCGATTCCAGGATAACTGGACCAATGTAAACGGAAGGTTTTATTCATAAGGTTATAATATATACATTGATTAATATACAACTTTTGGATTCTTATAAGTATGTTATGGAAGAAAATAAAAATTATGTTGTGTGTTTTAATGTACGACAGATGCTAGAGTAGTGATGTAGTGTAGTGATTTTGAAAATTTACATACATATATGGTTAAAGTTAAGTAAGTAACCGAAAGCAATAAAAACATTTATCATAACCATGAAGCAGCACGCGCGCGCTGCGGCCGCAACACGCGAATGAGGCACCGTCTCGCAACGCACTATATATATAGTAGAGGCTCGACAAGATGGCGGCCACGGCAGCGCGCGCCACACGCTTAGAATATTAACGATATACACTCGAGCATACAAAATATTACGATATTTTTGTATAATAAGATTGGTGTAATCTGTAGCGGGTTGGTATTTGTATTTTAAAAAGTTAATAATCGTGATAATTATTCGAAAGTCGTTTATAAGTGAGATATGTGATTTAATATGTTTAAAAAGTAGTGCGTGGATAAGCCGCTTGAGGCGTGCGGCCATGTCGGCCACCACCGAACGTCGTGGAGACAGCGCGACACACACAGACACACACACACACACAGACAGACAACAGACACAGTGATGATGCTATCGGGTCGATAGTTTCAGATCCGCGTTGGTCGCGGCGACCTCAAGATGACGGTCGAGTGTTCGAACGTGGCTTATCTGCCCGACATCTCGCCAAAGACCAACGCTGACCCTACACTCGGTACATAGAGGCTGTATTTACATTCCTTTGTATATTGGTTGGTTGCATTTCATGGTAGTGTCTATTTGATAAATAGTTTACCATAGACTAGTAGATATGGGCTGTTTTTTTTTTCTCCACGAACCGCTAATAGGCGAATATTGTGCAATAATGTAATATTGTGTTAGTTAACCGACGATACTGTAGGAGAGTGGGGGTTCGTAGTTAGTTTTTGTTTATGAACTATCGAAGATTTCACGAGCATAGACCTTTCATAGAACGGATGTTGACGTTCTACAACCGGCTGTGCATGTATCACCGCCATTTTGTAAACGTCTATGCTACGAAGTCTTACGTCGCTT
The DNA here is from genome assembly GCF_018135715.1 of Danaus plexippus. NCBI lineage: Eukaryota > Metazoa > Arthropoda > Insecta > Lepidoptera > Nymphalidae > Danaus > Danaus plexippus. Next base: position 1,516,048 of record NW_026869858.1, read on the forward strand.
TATTTGCAGAGTAAGTAATGTAAGTGAATGTTATTGTAATGATGATATTTATTTGAACCGTATAGTATTGTATGTATGTATGTATGCGTCTCTTTTGTACGTGAACGAGGTCCCCCGGGCCCGCAAAAGGGACGCACCATATCATAGAGTGGGGTCTCTAGAGGCCCAGCTGACGACGCGCCGCGCGCCTCCAACAACGCCTTTTATATATATGATTCATCTTCACTTAGTCGAGAATTAGAAATAAATGGTAAAAAACACAGCTGTTCTTTCATTTATCGCTTTTTCGTTCGTACCCTACATACAATAGACAGACGACATTTGCAAGTCGACGTAGCTTAGAGACGGCTTCGGGCCCCATTCCGGGCGCCAATATTTTTCTTTTTGATTTAGTTCAGTTAGTTGATGATCCGAGTTTTTTGGTAGAAATTAGTTACCAATTGGAATAGTTTGAGTATGTACGAAACCCCCCTCGGACATAGATGCATGAGAACGTGTAAAGAAGCAGAACAGGAGTGCATGACGAGGAATAGGCTGAGGAAGAGGACTTGAAGACGAAACCATACGTAAGATAATACTGAGAGACTATGAGGACGAGGGCGGCCGTGACCCGCGTGACCCGCGTGACCCACGTGACACACGACGAGGTATATAGTGGCTCAGTATTGTTTTATAAAACACTGCTGTTATTTGCTTAGATCTTTTTAGTTTAGTGTTCTTAGCGAAGTGCATCCCAGTAACTAGACGTAGAGATAGTGTGGTTTGGGTGCTGGGTTTAAACATTCCGATGTATTTAGCTGGATGTTATACACAGTTTTGTTTGTTGAATAAATTAAAAAATTAATATACAAAATGTGATGTAATGAAAATGAAGCTTGTAAAGAATTTATTTTTCAAATCTCGTAGAAGAATTAGCGTAGTTTATAGAAATGAGCATATCATCTTTAAGGAGACACAATCGCATTGTGCCTTAAAATTAGGTTCCATTATGACGTCGCTTTGGTTGAAATTGTAGAATCGTTAGAGATGACGTAGAACACGGACCAATATAGTTTTGAAATGATGACAATATTTTTTGTACAATCTTATTTACCCCGTTGGCGACGTGGCGAGGAGCTATCCGCCTAGCGTTTAATGTAACACATAGTAACCCTCGTAGTACAAAATATGAGATAAGAGTAAGTGGTCTCATGAAGTCTTCCTCGACGATGTACAGACTGATATTAATCGTTAAAATCCCACTGCTGGGATGCACTAGATTTGTTTGACCTGTGAGGGCGCCTGTTCCGATCGTGTGTCACCCGCCTTATAGTCTGTTGACGACGCTCGTTCGTCATCTATGATCTGAACAGGCGCCTCGTTTTGTTTAGCTAGTTTCGGTAGTGTTTAAAATCTTAGACCCTGTAACATATTCGAGTCAGTGCCTCCGACGTTATAACTTATGTTTCGTGAACGCGAACGGATCGTTTGTCGTATTGATAATTGATTCACGGAAAGGTCGCTTGTAAGGGAATTGTTGATTTCGTATGTTACATATTAGTTGAGAGATTACTTTCATTATGAGTTCTTTGTATCCCACATATGAGTTTAGTTAGTTTGTAAATAACTAGTATGTATACATAAGATTGTTATCGATTATTGTGTGTATTTAATGTATTTTATCTCTGTAGGGTTTAGAAACTTTCTTATTTGGTGAAATTTGATAATAGTGATCTGTAGTAGATTCTTGAAGACCGCGCTCGCTGGCGGAAGTGACCGCTTCCAACACAATAACATATCGGCCTAAAATATAAATTTTGTTATAATATTACTTCATTAACGTATCGACTCCCACTGGTTTGAGAGTTGGTTTCGCCGGCGAGTCGTACAGTTGTCTGAATATAACAATGTGCTCTACGAATTTGTACAACATAAGCTCATTATCGAGATTGTCTTATTTACATTCATTAGAAGTAGTTTGTAATTTGTAATTCACACTTTACTCCGGAATGTATAGATTTTTTACGGCGAATATGGCAACACAGTCGATGGTGGTGTTGTCTATGAGAATAATTAAATATGTTTATGACTGTGTTGCCCACGGAATCCTGTGTTTTGACCATTTTATATCACGACCAAGAACTCTACGTGTCTGGGCGATTAGCGTCACATTAAACAATACTCCGAAAAAAAAAACATTGAATTGATATTAATAGATACAGAATTAATGATTGAAATCCTGAGGAAGATATCTGTTTGCTGTTTCAGATGAATAGAAATGGTCTTCACACAAGGTTCGATAGTTGAGGGTAGTTTTTTATTGTGACTTTGATTGTAAAATGAGAGTTAGCTTGACGATGATCCCTCGGAGACGACGCCAACTAACGTTTTAAATAAATGGTTTCGATTCAAACACATGTTTTATTGAACTCCCGTCAATGTAATGTGAAGAAATGAGGACGCTCGTTGCTCTTCCGCGCAGAAACCGCTCGAGATGTTTTGATGCAGCTTTACAAGAGCGTAGCTTACACGTCGGAGTGAGGCGCGGGGTGGAATTTATCAAATAGTTCCCGAGAGATTACAACACGAGATAAAAACATCTGATTTCCTTAACATATTAAAATGTGTGTAAAAAATAATGAAGGTTTCAAAGGAATTCGCGGGTAAAAACTGGCGAGACTACTCGTGATCTCTACTTTGACATGATTGAAATGACAAATCTACTTCACCCAACTTTTATAATTGATTCCTTTTATTGTGTCTCGATAGTTTCTTATTTTTGGTAAAATAGAGACGGTTTTGTATAATGTCTTAGTATATATTACAGTTTAAAAAATGTTAACCCATACTTGATTACAATTAGAGAATAAGCGCGGTACTTCAGATATTTTTTTCTGACTACAGCAAGGACAACGAAAGGAGATAAATAATGTAAACATTCATAGAGCAGTCCATTATTAATGTAGATTGGGTTCTGATGGGTAGAAATAATACAGAAATCTTTTCCGAACATCTAATTTGTACACTAAAAATTAGTGTGTACACTAACTTATAGTTTCAACAATATTAGGACTTATAAATATTTGTTCATTATTTCCAATTTTGTAGACTTACCATTGTAGAATCTCCAACATTAGAGAAGGGGAAGTAATGAGAGATATAGTAGCCTACTTAAAAACTGAACGGTAACTAGAACAAGTAAATCAGGCAAAAGGAAAATGAAATAGTTATACCCTTCAAAAGTATTAGCTCCCGCTTAACGTAACTTACACAAAGGCCAGTATTCATTGAGACGAAGTATCCCCCATCTAATTTTATTAAATTCTTTGAAAACTTTGCATTTGAATTCATTTTCCACAAAAAAATATGTCAAGCACCCAACGAACATAATGAGATCTAAGATTTTCGCGAGCATTCATTGAAATAAAAATAATATTTTTCGGTATTCGGATACTTCGCAACCTTAATCACGGGCAGACGAGATAAGAGTCTGTCAGTTAGTCTTGTTCATCACCCGATGAACATAAAATTAAAATAAAACGCTTGATATAAACAGAGTTTTAAGAAGACACATTACAACGTAATTTTGACGTATTTTTGTTGTATAAACAATTCAGACAAAAAATTTAAACAAAAACGTAGACAACAATCAAAAGAATATTTATTTTACAGTAGCGTGATTACTCGGAACTTGTATACATAGAAGAAACAACAGGTACTACACACATTGAACATTTTATTTAAACTAGTATTTTATTGGTTACAACTCACAATAGACTGCTTTAAGACTTTCATTATGTAATTCAATGACAATGACGTTTGAGGTTTTTTAAAGTCATCAGTTCGGAAACATGTAAGAATAATTTTTTTTACTAGCGCTTGCCTGCGATTCCGTCTGCGTGGACATTAGAATTCTCTGCCATTACGGCCACTGAAACCGAACTGCACTTCATGGTTCCACCCGCGGTGTTTGGTGATAAAAGGTAGCCTATGTCCTACTCAATCTATCTCTAAGAAGGAATACAAAGATACTGTTCTGAAGCCAATGAACACTTATCATAAAGTTCTCTTCAGTCACATACTATTAATGTTCAGATTTTTTGAAACTATCTTATCTCCTGTGTAGTTTAAGCCAGTAATACCTACTTATAGAGCATTCATTATTAAAATCTGTTAAAAAATTAAGCCCTTCAAGTTGGCAGAAACAAAAGCAAAACAAATCATATGATAAAAGTAATGGCAACATTCGTTATCTTTTGTGACGTTACATAAATATTAACTAAATGTGTGTTACTTTTATCGTTACTATAATGAATTATTACAGAGTTGTGAGGATCGATTTATAGAAAATTATCAATGTTCAGCGCTACCATTCGGAACGTTAACGGTCTTTAAGGATTAGTCTTTTGACGTTATAAATACATATCTACATACTTAGATAGGGGTCCCTTAAACCTACACCTGGGTTGCAAGTCCCAGGCTCTGTTGAAGCTTCTCTCCCTGCAACTATGGACCCGGCTCCCGCACGTGAATCCATGGAATGATGAGAAGTTTCTTTTCTTAGAAAAAGGTTTTTAAGAAGCCTCTTAGACTTATTGTCTAGTTGCTGTTCGTGATGTTGTCTTATTAGTTTGTTGCGTTGTGAAACGGTTTTGTAAACCTATAAGCGTTTGCGGTTTATAAATATGTGAAACCTATTAACTCTCCATATGTAGTAAAAAACAGTAAAAGAAGTATAAAACTTGCATTAAGCCCGCGGAGAGCTCAAATTATTCGCTAAACTTAATACTAAACGCTCCTGTTATTTTTAAAACGCAACATTTTTTTAAAGTAATGGCGTCTAACGCATTACACAAAGTGCGACTCCGACGCGTTCTGGAAACACGAGATGTAGAGAAACATACAAATAAATGTTTTAGTAAAATTAAAGTTTTTAAAAGGAAATTTTAGGTCAAAGCTCGTCCCACTTGTTAGACAGGATTATATAGACATCACAAGAATAGTTGTGGCGTTCAGTGTAACGAAAACGTTGTATGCAAATCACAAAAAAATATTAAATTTATTGGTAAATTAAAAGAATCTTTTCGAGTTTCAACTATCGGATGAGACGCATCTGAAAACTGATCAATCAAGAATAAAAACAAACCAATATTTAACGTAAATATATAACGTTATAAAAAACAGTTGTAGTTACATATTCTTCTTTAAGAAGATTTATGAATCAAAAACTGGACACTGTCCGTGTGCAGTTCCGGATGGAACTCGTAATAAGGGTACAGAATCCCCGCGTATTCCGAACGTACGCCGAAAAATACTTCTTATTTTACAAAATGGCCGTTGAAATTATTGCCACGTGCGGGGAATGTACTTTGATTTTTTTTCGCCCGCAATTAAAACAGGAAAATGTCATTTGGCTATTTATGAACATAATTTTGTAAATTTTTCACATACATTCGTATTCCCCTCGCGTTTTTTGTTTAATTATTTTATTATTATGGTTACGGTATTCTTGATGTTAAAAATTTTAAATTATTTGGCTCTTAAATTGACAAATAAAATGATCTCTTTAATCGAGACTTTCAAAGACATTAACATTACAACATTTCAAATTTAAATCCGTTGTCATTATTGGTAACAATCAGAAAAAATGTTTATTAAAGTATTTAAATGATACTCGCGAAAGTCTTAGGTCTCATTTATTAAAGTAATTTAGAACTATGGAATGCAAACGTTTGCAAAACAATTATACGCCTAAATAGCTAATATTATTTTCAATAATTTATTTGTTTCTCTTGTGATAAGGGTTAGACGTAACTTAAAATAGTTCAGCCTGTCTCATCAGAGATGGCGCTGTTGATGATAATTGTTTTAACTTCAACGTACGAAGTATTACATTGTTGGTCTTATTAAACTCGTATCATTATTAATGCAAAAGATTTTTTATGTGTAATTGTAACTCAATCAAAGACTACCGTCAACATTATAAGTTATTTTATCTGGAAAACAAAATACACGGACTATTTGTTTTCTTCATACATCTTTGGTAATTGAACAGGAATCATTAATATAATATATTATATTTATTAAATCGCAAAAAGGTTTAGTATAGTTCCGTTTTCACTTTTTACCTACAACAGACTTAATAACCGGAAACAAAATGTTGTTTTGATTACATACACAGACAAATTAAACTTGTTGATCAATTTGTACATAACACATTCGTTGTTTATTATGCTTAAGAATTATTTGCGTAAATAAAACAAACCCTTGCTGTCTCAGAATCAACGAAGCCTGTTAATTTATAACAAAACAATTGAAAAAACAAATCCGGGCGACTGAACAAAAAGAATCCGAGCATAAAACACAATTTGTCTGTGACATTGACAGCGCGGTGCTGCCAACATGGCGGAGTGAACACGTCCACAACAAACATACGTGCTTAGAAATATTGATGACCAGAAATTACTTTTTGATATTAAAAGTACGTTTCAAATGTTCTCTCTGCGTCTGAATGTCGCTTTAAATATAAAATAAATTTTGAAGAATTTTAATATGGATGTTGAATATGTTTCGAAAAAATAACAGAGATTTAACAGCGACTTTGTTGTAATGTGCCAGGGTTGGAATGCCAGGTATTTTTAAACATAACTTAAGCTTTTTAGTACATTAATTTCAAAGATAAGTGTGCTCACTACGATTTATAAAATAACGCCATAAAATGTATCTGTTTCTATCGAATAGAGGTCTCCTTCAGAAATAAAACAAAGATATCCCTCACGCTGAAGTTACAATTGCCAGTGCGGACATAGATTGCACCAGAGAACCCACAATGCAAAACTGACAAAACTTTTGAAATAAAATTGTTATTAATACTACCTTATGAGTCTCTTTAATGTTCGTGTTCTGTCCTGACTACATACTCTTTAGCAGCATTTGTTCAGAAATGTAACAATTAACACCGGGGTGTCCCTGGGGAATTTATAAATTATCATATTATGGTGACACTGCTGGCTAATCGGGACGACCACCTGGTGGAGTGACCCAGGACATTCCCGATACCACAAACAATGTGATGACATTGTTATACTAACATAGTCTTAGCTATATATTATAAGTATTAGTAACGTACTACTTACGTATGATATATGTTTGAGTAAGTTTCCCTGGAACCTTTGACTGGTCTTGAACAGCACTTTTCATAATACCTATATGTCGAGGAGCCATGTCCAAGTTGATTATTAGGAGCTGTGACGTCACCGATGCTATCGTCACTAACACTATATCCACCTATCAGGTTATCCATTTTCACCAATAAAGCACTCTCACTTACTCGCACCACTTTATTTTCAACTTTAACTAACACTTAGTAATTTCTCCTGGATAGCTCTCACACCACTGTGTCCTCGCCACAGATGTCTCCGAATATAAATGGTTTTCGAGGAGTCATTACATTTACTCTTAATTTTAAATAATAAGTTACAAAGATTATTCGTAGTAATTCAAATAAACAGTAATCATTACAAAAGTTTTCGTAATCAATTATTAAAACAACTAAACTTTATATTGCCATTTAAAATTTAAGGAAATCATAATTGAATAACATTGATTACAAAATGGTTACTGTTTTAGTTTGTGTTTTAATAAAACTCACAAAATAACTTATCTTTACATATTACAAATCACGATACGAATTGCCATTTACTTTCCTTCAATACAAATCGTACGACAATCTATAAAACAAATAATTTTGTTAAAGTTATTACTAACGCCTTGACATTGTTTATGTCACATCTACCCTCTAAAGTGAAATACATATGAAACAACTATACATATGAAACAACTACCCTTTATAATGGTTTTTTAAATGTCGTTGCGCCGACATATATAATATCTTATATATAAATATAAACAAACAAACAAACAAACCCTATAAACAAACCATGTAAAAATAACATACCCTGGTCTCGGTAAAGAAATTAGAAATTGATTATTGATTAATAATTAGCAATATTATTATATTCTAATAGAATATCAATCACAGAAATATGAATGGAATAGTTTCTTGGAAAAACCGATGAACCACTAGGACTTAAAATGTTTAGTAGATGCATTCGCTTTCATTACAAAGCACCCGAACAAGCGTCGTTTCTATCATCTCCCTGGTTCTAGCGACCATTCATAGATCAGCACCACTCATTAACATAAGTGCTACCAAACTCAAAGTACTCTCCGATCTAACCAATAGTTCCCGAGACTAAAACATCACACCATACTAAACATAAAAAGTTCTTTAACGTCCCACTAAAACTATCTTTTCAGATCTATTTTATTATCGAGGCAGGTACTTTAGATATATAAACTACTTATTGATTTTTAAAAAGTTTGCGTTCCGTTAATATTTATTTCATGTTAATTAATTTTGCATCTATAGTAAAAAAATATTCCTAAAACTGTATATGTGTTGTTCTTTATGTAGAAAAATTCGATGAGTCGCTATAACATTTTTTTTTTTTAATACAGGTAATCGTGGTAATTTTGTCTCCAGCCAGTTCTCACATGTGTATTATGTATTTCCTCACGAATTTATTAAGTTAATTGTAACAAACATCAAACTACAATACATTTATAACTTCATACACACGGTCAGTTTACCGGTTTCTATTCAGAAAAATTTAGCAAAAAATTGCATTTACGTGTTATAAGAGTGAAGAACAAGCTGATGTCTACATTAAGTTTCACGCTCGTTTTGTTTGTGCTGATATAAATTTATAATATATGCCTAAATTGCATTCACAGTAGCCGCTTTATAAATTAATCTCATTGAAATTGTTCTAAATAAATATTAAACTATCAATAGTAAAATAAAAATGTCGTCGGAGTCAAATCAGCGGGTGATTTACTTAATAGTAACCACTATTTTATATCTTCATACAAATCATATATTAAAAGTGACTTCCAAATCATTTTACGAGATAAAATAAATGTAACGTTTAACGTTTCAGAAGCTAATGGCCTGTTAATAGATAAGGGCTTATGATGGTTCGTAATTTATGACACAGGAAGTGATGACCGCGCTTTAGATGTTGGCAGCATTGATTATTAAAATAAACGTTTGAAGCACTTTTATTATTTTCTTTTTGTATTATGTTTTCAATGTTGGCAGTTTTGAGTAAAGTTGACGTAGGCCAATAACATTTATTTACATTTAATTGTAGAAAACTGTGTGTCTTTTTTTATTTGATACACTATAATATGATTTTAATAATAAAAATTATAGATTTTTAATTTTAAAGCACCAATAACCCTTGTAAGTCTTCTTAAAAAACCTAAATTATATTATGTCGCTATTCACAATTTCTTTAACGTACATTATTTTAGTCAGAGGAAGAGCTAATTATGAAATTTAAATCCTTGTTTCATGTAAAACAATTACACACTTTGGATTCCACTATATAAAACGATACGTACATTTTACTTTTAATCTACAACCTTCGTTTCAGCATTACTCATATAAGGCAATTGAATGCTTTAACTATAATTTTTGCCTGCCAGAACACTTTATTTTTATTTATTTTAAGCAGAATAACATTAATGAGGAGTCCATCTTTATTTATACGTTTATGAATCTGACATTGATGTGACGTCACTAGCACCACCATAATTAACAATCCGTAGCTTACGAGACTCTTTAGTAATTTTATAAAATAGTATAGTTCTGTAATTAGCATAGATTTATAATTTATGAGTTCGAGAAAAAATTTTTTTTTAATAAAAACCTCCTTTGACAAAAGTCGTTGCTGTGTATATAAATAAAGACAGCTCAGTAATGTAGAAGTTAATAATATTGAAAAGTATTAAAAAAAATACTGACTGTCTCATAGATGTAAAAATATTGAATGAAAATATTTTTTTTTACGGTCTGAGTTTAATATTATTTTCATTTAAATAAAAAGAAAAAAACGTTCTTAAAATAAACGAGGGTCCGTAAAGATCTAATTCTGGGTAAAAGCAAATTCCCTTTACGAAAATATATTTTCTCGATACGTCTTATTATAAATTTAACCATAATTTTATGTTTGAACAAATGTTTAATAATAAAAACAAAACAAGCTTTCCATTTGACCGCAAAAAGTAATATTTCACCGAATATTAGGTTAATAATTATCCGGTTACCATCCGCCATTACCGCGAACATTGCGACACGACAAAATGGACGGAGGAAATGACGTGTGAACTGATAACGGATGACTGAGGACACGCGCTGGGAGGTAGCGGGTATTGAAAATGTACAAGCTTTATATAATTATGAAAGTTTCAATGTTAGCATTTTAAAACAATTTATTTGATGTAAAACTCGTATTTACAATATTTGTAAATACTAACTATTAAACATACAGTATATAGATATAAGTAATAAAGTATATAGAAAATATATGAATCATTGTAGACATTTCTGGTTCATTAAGAATAAATTAAGTTTTAACATATAACTACTAAATATGAAAAACTTTCAATAATCAATCATAGACATATCTTCTCAAACTTAATGATGTAATATATTATCGTACACTAAACAGCTTATTCAGAACGTTCCCCGCTCCGCTCGTGTGTGCGTCGCTTCCTAATGTCATGCTCACTGGTTTTCTATTAAGATACCCCCGTGTTAAACGGACATTTTAACAACGAAGTACAAACAAGAGCGAGGATACATTGAATATTTCGATAAAAATAAATATCATTTACTGTACAGTGATGGTAAGACAAAAAGGAATCAGCCATCAAAAATATTATCAAAACATAAATTCTTATAAAGTCGTATATTTTCTTTGAGATTTTAATTCAGTCAACAAATATATTTAAAAACCTTATCTGTCTTTAGAAGACTGACAAAAGATAATTTAAAACAGTCCTCTGTAACGTCTTTGATCTCCTCATAAGTTGTTAGTAAATCTGATAAGTGATACGAGCTTTCTAAAAGTCGGCTAAAATACTATTTTTTTGTACTTAAATTTGCCAAACTAGTTTTGCTTAAAATGGTTTTGAGAAAATTAATTGGTTTAAACAGTAAGTCAGTAGGGTCATGCTACTTATTGTAGGACGCCCATTCAAAACTTGTATTTTTATGTAATTTAATTAAAGTGATTACATCTTTTCATATAAATATTGAATAACAGTGAAAATCTAATGTAGAACAATCATAACTGTAATTATTAGAATTTAAGGATCCCTCACAAATTAGGGTCGTTATTCTAGTAATTAGAATAGAATTTAATAACATAAATAATTAAAATATTGTAAACTTTTGTTTTTTTACGTCTTCAGCAACAATAAGGAAAAAAAAGTATTATCACGAACATTTGAACGAATAATTTTTTATATTTAATCAAACCAGTGGCTAATTTAAGCAATAGTAAAAATTATTTGGGTCTGCCATTAAAAATTCTCCTCTTCAGATTTATTGACAACAACTTACTCTGAATTTTTATAGACTTTCCTAGTTTGGATAATAATTAGAGAAACCAGAAAATTTTGATGAGAAAATAAATAATATTCTATATTTTTTTTTGCCGTAATAATGTTTATTATCTAATTATTTGGATTTTCTCAGAACGTATCCTATAACGCCAGTAACAAGTGTCAATGTCAACTGTCAATAGAAATCGGCTTTGGCTCGAAGTAACCAGATGATTTTATTTTGAAAATTATTAATTAAAAATGAAATTATTATCTAAAATATTCCAACCTGTGATCACAATACCTAAGGGTGCGAAGATAAAGAACACGGAAATAACATGTAAAAGTCAGAAAGTAAGTTATAGCGAATAAAATATTCACGTAATAATTTTCGTAAACTATCTCTTAATTAATAAGAGTTATGTCCCATAACTTGTAGAGGACTAAATGAGACGGTTCCCTGTTAAGTTTCGGTTTTTCTTAAATAAAAATATGTATAAATGCTCTGTGAGTCACTGATGACCAGTTTAACATCATCTACAAACCATATGATTAATATTAAACGATAGCTCTTGTTAGAATGCGGTCTGGTCCGTCCAACGAGCACCGGTTTCTTCACCCTGCTACCGTTGGCAAGACGAGCTCTCACCAAATTAGAAAACATTGTACACCGCTGCTTAGAAGACGTCGGTGCTCAACAGATATCACTACCTTGTCTCACTTCCAGCAGGCTATGGGAAGCGAGCGGACGTTTAGACAAAGTTGGCTCCGAGTTGTTAAAAGTAGAAGATAGACACAACAAGAAGTATATATTAAGTCCGGTGAGATGATGATAATACAGTTTTATTTGTAGTATTAAATAAAACTGTGTATTTAGCAAGACTGAACGACTGACTGACTAAACGACTGAACGACTGACTGACTGAATGACACAACTGATATAATAATAAAGTATATCACCCACATTACACTTGACATCATACTATTTTTGAGCAACACGAAGCAAGTATGACTAATACATAGCAAAGTTATAAATCTCATGTACATTTAATATATTTCGCATCTCATCAAGAACATGCCTTTAACAGCTCTCCTTACTTCAGAATGTTAAAACTGTGCATATAACTGTCTACTTCAGTCACAAATATAGTTGTCCAACTACCAGTACATTATCATTCTATTATATAGCTACTGTGATTTAAATTTTCATTGAGTGCGTGTGTTTCAGACTCACGAGGAGGCCATCGCCGACTTGTTGTCCGATGTAGCTCCGTTGTCACACAAACAGTTACCGTTCATACTGTACCAGGTCTGTCATGTCATTAAATTCTATTCTACCTGATGAGTGAAATGAAAAGAATATATCTCTTACCTGCTCGCTCGGTCATGTCTCTTTTTAAGCTGGTTTTTATTTGTTTTATCAGATTGGTAACAAGTATCGTGACGAGCTCCGTCCTAAGCACGGTCTGCTGAGGTCGAGGGAGTTCCTCATGATGGACGCCTACAGTGTACACACGGACACGGACAGCGCGCTCTGTACATACGACACACTCACACACGCGTACAGGAACGTGTTCAGAGAACTGCGGCTGCCGGTGAGGAGAGGTGAGGAACACACACACACTCACACACATGCATGCATGCTTTTGCTTTGGTAAAGTATTTAGAAGCAAATTAAACTGTGCTTAAAACAATATATAGTATGTTAACAAAGCAAGTTCAATATAGTTTATGAGAAAGACCTACAAACATACATACATACATACAAGTATATCCTCACACAATGTCACATTCACCATAGTGGGATTGTCACGCTCAGGCCACAGAGTCGAGACAATTCTACTGATATATCTATATATGTAATTACATAATAACAGTGGAGGCTCCGTCGGGTGACATGGGAGGCACTCTCTCCCACGAGTGGCAGCTGCCAGCTCCCTCTGGTGAGGATTGTCTGTCTGTGTGTCCGTCTTGCTCACACACCACCTTACTGGAGCAGGGGAAGGAGGGCAGCAAATGTGTCGCGTGTGGGAGAGAGACGGAGATATGTAGCAGTATTGAGGTTGCTAGTATTAATATGAAGGAACAAGCATAATTATAACAATTAGCAATATATATATATATAATCTGTTGTCCGTCAGGTTGGTCACACGTTCGTCCTCGGTGACAGGTACAGCGCCCCCATCGTGATGGCCTGCTATGGTATTGGACTCACGAGGTAATCAATTGTTAAAAATTTATTATTTAAAGCGCCATCTAGTAGTGACAGGTGAGACTGTTACGTATTAAAGTTGTACTTTATATACAGCACCATCTAGCGCTAAAACATACTATTTATTGAAACTGAAAATGTACTAGATTATATTTAATAATAAAGTAAGTAATTACTTTAACTGTTCTTCACATGTTTCAAAGTTACTTAAGAGTTATTATTACTTTGCGGTTAATCGACATATAAATGATAGGTCGTTAACTAAGATAAGGTTTTTCGTAAACGTAGATTCCTAGAGGCCCATCAATGTGTTATTATACAAAGATATTGATTTTCTTAATAAATCCCACTAGTCTCTGTTCATCTCGTTATAATAACTTTTTACCGCTTTATGTACAGCGCCATCTATCGGTGTGTAGTATAACCTCCAGTACATGTCTTCTGCAGGCTGCTTGCCGCTAGTGTGGAGCTCCTCTCATCCGAGCGTTCCCTGAGGTGGCCGCACGCTCTGGCGCCCTACAAGGCCATAGTTATAGGACCTAAGGTCAGAACATCTGCCACAGCACAAAGACAAACATATTATTAACTAACATGACAATATATAAATGTTTTGTATAGATTTGTGTGTCTGTATTTCGCTGATAGTTCTTATCCCAGTTTTCTCAAGAACTTACAAATGTCAGTATAATTTAATAAGTGACCATGTTACTATTCGGACCGGCTTGTTTATCACACAAGACACGAATACCCTAAGATAGGTTCGACAATATCACGACAAATAAAAAATATATATTTGCACGTAAATAAAATTATAATATACATATATATATATCGGAGTAGGGTATACATATATATATATATGTATCTGATGTATCAATGTATCTGATAATGAATTTAATATGAGTGACCATTATTAATAATGTTTTCTAACTTATTCTATTCCAGGAAGGTTCTAAGGAGTGGGTACATCATGACAGTCCTCGGTTGGAGCAGCTCGGGGCTCAGGTGGAGGCTGTAGCTGGAGACGTGGTTTTGGACGACAGACATCACCTCACCATAGGGAACAGATTGCTTCAGGCTGATAAGTAAGGCTTGTTATGTGTGGTCAAGACCAACTAGATGGCAGCACTAAACCTGATATACTGTAAATAGTAGATACTGTCTATTGTCTATTAAGTTTTGCTGTGAGCGAACCGATTTATATTCCAGAACTGGCTATCCATACATCATAGTGTGCGGGCGCTCCGCCCTGGAGTCTCCGCCGCGGTATGAACTGCATCGAGACCGAGGCGAAGTCCTAACTCTGCCGCTAAACGAACTATTAGCATTCATTGAAAATGATAACAAAGAACGAGATTTAAAGTTTAAAAGAGAAAGTGAATATATATAAGCAAACGTTGTTTGGTTGTTGAAACTCAAAACCAAAAGGATTCAGTTATTTAATGATAATATTATTTTAAATCCACATGTTTTTCTTTTATTTTCCTTTCCCGACATTTCACTCTTAATTTCAAATATTACATCCTTTAGACTTTTAAGGAGAGAGTTGTATCTTATAATATTATTATATGAAACACTGAACTGTCACATCTATTTTTTATATACATATATATACGTGATAAACATTGCAGAAAAACAATGCTTTTAAATAACGATTACGCCGCATATAAACAGACTCGCAAAGTTAAGGTTTGCCTTAACGGAGTCTTTTGGGTCTAAAACTAAGCGACAAAGTGAGAAACCAAGACATCGGAAAGACCACCAAGGTACAGGACGAAGCTAAAGCAATAATGAGCCAACATGGAAGTGGGCTGGACATGTACAAAGATGACCAGGGAACAAATTTAGAGAGAAATAGAGGATGCCTTCACCGCCAGAGCGCTCCTTGCAACAGATTATTAACAAACTAGGATAAGCGAACAGTTACTAACACAACTAAATATTTAAACTGTATATTTTGTAAGGAATAAATAAGGCTATTATTATTATATTATTCCGCATATAAACTTGAATTCTAAGTAAAATATTCAAATATATATTGTAATGGAAACAAGAATTCAAAAGCAACACTAATCTAAAGTCTGATCTGTCACTACACAGAATAATTCCCGCGTATTTATTGACACAATGTCACTTCGCCTTTCACACTTCACGACGCACGTAATATTTTAAATAAACATTAAAAGTAATAAAAATAAACGCCGTTATTCCATTCGAGAAACTCCTTCGTGTTTTCTCCACAAAGAACTGAAAATTATAATTCTTCCTACAAATAAAAAGGTTAAGATTGGCAAAATATTCCACGATTCCAGTGCGAATGAAGCCTTGGTTAAAAAAAAAGTAATAAAACATAGACATTAATTATAGTTCCTGTAATTCATGACATGTTTTTAAAGACATTTTAACAAGATCATGACAAAGTGTAAAATGCCAAATTTACTATAGAAATAATATTTAGGATCTAAACTTCGTGATTGAATCATAAAATACAATGTATATTTTTAACATAAAAATTATTAATTAGATTTAAAAAGTCACATTATTTAATTATGATAAAGTATAAACTTATTTTTCATGAAATTTCAAATCAATGTAGCGTTGTTTTGTTTCATTATGAAATTTTTAACATGTTCATAGACGCATAATAAATAAGAAAAAACAAAATTTGTGTACTGTTTGAATGTCACGTAGTTTACAATAAAATATATTTGTATATTACTATATGTGAAATTAATATATAGAGAAACACGCGAACCCCACTTAAAGCATTTAGAAAGTTAAATTGAAATCATATTGTTAGTAAGGCGATCTTAACATGAGTCGGAACGACAATTTTTTTAAATCACGTATATTATTAATTTAATGCGCGATATTTCTTTAAATTTAATGATTTAGATTTGAAACAGAACAATGATCAAAGCATACATTTTTAACTAAGATGGACGCAAAAAAGCTAAACTTATTAGTCGTAGAGATAGAATGTAAATGAGCGTTACACATAAAAATAATTTCCAATTCATTTAAAAAGCGACCTTAAAAGCAATAACATAAAGCTAATGTTCGTATAACAGTAATAATATAATTCGTATAATTCCCGTCAGTTGAGTATGAACTCGCTGCTCGCTGCTCACAGACACAGCGTCACTCGCTCTCCGTGTCGTGGGTCGTGCGTCGGCGGCCGTTCGCGCGATTAAGTTTAAAAAAAAGTGTACACCGAAGTCATTGTTTGTGCAGAACCTTTGTTTTTTTGGTGAGCAGGTTTCAGCGGTAATGTTTTATTTGCTCTATTCACACACACGGCCTTCACAGTCCCAGTTCCGTTAGTCATTACATATTTTGATCATTTGTTCTACCGTTGATTCTTTTGTTTAAAGCTCTCCAATTATTATTATAAAGTGCATTTAACCGCCGGCCTCCCCTGTTCGTAGTTTTCTATGAAGCACGTATTTTTAAAATAATGCTGATGATTTTTTCATTGGTTGTATAGTTTTTTGAATTATCGCAAACAGAGTCGAACTTTCGAATTTAGTACTGTTGATACGCTTTCGTTCTTTGCTAGGCAGTGCGGGATTTTGTTAGACCTTGCTACGTTAGTTTGTTCTTTTTTCATCGATGTTTTTTTGTGCACATTTAACGTGTCGTTTAAACATGATCGAGTTATATGGAAGTTTTTTTTTATTAGACAGAACAAGTGTAATCATTTGCTTGATGAGGAAAAGAACATAGAATATTTCGCGATATTGCTCTTATAAAAACAATTTTTTTTTACATTTCCTTAAACAATAATCCCTCATCGTTGTAACTAGTTAGTTTCGGTCTTGTAATATATCGAAATAATATTTTAGAGCACGTTTTTTAACGTTACGTGCAAATAAATAAAAAAACAATTAACTGATTGGAAGCGCTGAGGCGATATGTTCCTAAATTATATTACTTTAGAAATAATACATTATTTACACAAGATGACCGCTGTAATAACTTTAATGAGAAACGACATATAAAAATATAAATCATTTTATTATTTGTAATAAAAAATATTCTAACAGACTTTCTCTTGTCACTGTATTTGAAGTAAGTACAATAATGAAGAACCAGTCAGCTTCAGGTTGTCTGCCCGTGATCGATGTCGCAGAGTAACCGAAACGCCGGTAGTACGTAGACATAAAATAATATACAAACGCGTAGTGTCTCAAAGACTTAGTTTAATTTAATTTATATTTTCCATGAAATGAAGTAACAGTTTAAATTGCATTATAATAGTAGTGTAATTAAATTATACAAAGTTTATTTTACTTTCCTTTGTATACTTAGTACAAGCTTGCATCGTATCTACATACTACATACTAACGGTTTCCCGTTTCTCATTCAATAATACGTTAACACTATAACGTGAGGATTTATTATTTAAAAACTATTAACGTCCCGTATCTAAGTAATGATTTGAACTTGGACTAAGCTCTAAGTACCGATGTTTGTCGCTCCAAACTCCTACCTGTTAGCAAGTTTTTCACTCCCGTACCTACGTTAATAATGTTAAATGAAT
Source organism: Danaus plexippus (assembly GCF_018135715.1). NCBI lineage: Eukaryota > Metazoa > Arthropoda > Insecta > Lepidoptera > Nymphalidae > Danaus > Danaus plexippus. Next base: position 1,534,236 of record NW_026869858.1, read on the forward strand.
AGATTTACGAACGGAATACTAAATTTTGTGTGTAGTTTAACTATTGAGACTCGGCCTAAGAACACAGAACAGATATATTTTACAACGAGTTTCTATATATTGTGTTTAAGCTTACTGTATGCATTTTTTTTAATAAAATACGAGGCTTAAAAAGTCTGCGTTTTAAATTACTTTGTTCAGATGTGAATATGTCTCGAAGGTTTTACATCTGTAATAAATTTTCATTAATTTAATAATTTATTAAAATTTATTTATTTCTGTATATATATATATATATATATATATATATATATATATTACATTCCATCTCAAGTTACACTATATTTAAACATAAGTTTTTTTTACCGATTGCGACCTATGTTTAATGCTGAATTATATATTGTACATTGAAATCTTATTAAAACCTTTATTAAATAATATCGATTAATCTCAATGCTACGAAGTCACTGTCCTCCGATAAGATGGCGCCACCCGACCCTTGGCCCGAAGATTACTGTTGCTATTTATATTATAAAACAAATATTTTTTTATTTCATTTTAGTTTTATGTATTATCTCTCACAACAGCAATGTCAGATGCGTCGAAATCGATATCCTTTGATCTTATCTATCGCCACGACAAATAACACTAACGTATACTCTACTTTGACTATCAGTACTAGTTTTGACCGCGACTTCGCCTGGCATTCGGGTTTAAGCTCAGAGTATTGTATAGCATGTTGAAAACAATACATTCAGTAATCAGCCGCCAGCGACATCTATAGTACGTGTCACGTGACTTCGTCCATACCACCGCTGTTATGTCGTTAGTTCTCGGGAACTTCACGGAATTTTCGGAGTAAATTACAACCTATATTCTGTTCTAATGTTTGAGCTACGTTATTTTTAAAGTTTTATCCAAATCCGTACATTATTTTTCGGGTAAAAAAGCAACGAACATTCAGACATCCTAACAAACATAATATTAGTGGTATGCAATGTAGAATTTAAAAATTATTTAGGATATATTAAAGTAAGTAGTTACTCATATAAAACGCAACTATGGTATTTAAGTACTTGACGTTTTGTAAGTCGGCCGAGATGTAATTTTTTTTTCCCATTAACCGTTCTATATCCCTACCACAAGTTTTGCAACGTCACGTCACACTGCACACGAAGCGTTTTCGGTTACTCGGTCGTAAACCTAAATTGAAAAATGAATGAAAAATTCAAGTGCTGCCTCATTCATAGGGCTGTACTTATAACGATGAAACTTTATATTCACAATACTCTTCGACAAAGAAATTCATCTCCCGTTTTACGTTTTGACATTTAAAATGTTATGGGAATAATTGTAATGATATTTATTCTAAAATAAAAATGTTAAACATACTTGTTTGTTATGTTCGATTTGAATAAAAATCTCACGCGTATTTTATAATTTACTTTAAAAAATTATTAAAAATTTTAAAAGCTGAAATATATTGACAGAAAGAAATACATTTCGAGACAAAACTATAGACTGTTTGATATTTTTAACTCGGTTACAATTAAACAAATAATTAAAAATAATCTTACGGCACGTTTGAAAATAAAAGCTACCAAAAAAAAAATTAAGATTTAAACAATATACACATACAATAATAAAACATGACCCGCCCGTCTGTAGTCGGTTAAACTGGGCCAAGAGGTTAATTCAATTAACCCTCCGGCGGCCGACACGAGATGTTTCACAGAAGTAACTGAACTTCTTAATGTACTGGGACTATAGTGTGAGTTTAGACTGTAACGGTAATACTGATAGTATGACGTTAACCACGAGTCTTCGGATGTGCTCGGATATCGTCGGGTGTTTTCGGATATATGACGTCAGAGTTACGTCACACTAGGTGTGCTAGTTGGACCGTTAGTAGGGCACGCTCTGTAATGTCTAATGTAATGACTCATTGTCTCCTTGAGGTTTGTGAAGTGGGAATATAATGGAGATTGGTGCGGTTATAACTCATTTATAAATATATTTAGATAGATAGATTACGGGTTATAGATTACTACAGATCATGTAGATTATAGATATGTGGTCAGATCTCATTCAATTACATCCAAACAGTGTTCATATGCTTCAATAAAAATAACACAAAAGATATTTTTAGAATGAAATTGAGTTTTTTGGATGCTACCCGATTTTATATCTTTATTACGTTTCAGTAATTAACCGTTATATGTATATGAAAAATACGAAAAAAAGCAGTTGGTAATAAATAAAGAAAATTATTTGAGCAACGGTTTGCAATATTTTCGGATTTCGTCAAATTAACAATTAATAATTTTGTAACAAAACACATATGAAACTTATAAAGCCTTTAATATTCCGTAACACGAACATGTTTCAAGATTATTAATGGATGTATTTTAATTATATCACATAGTTGGCACATGACCTTGGCTTTGATTTATCAAGGAAAATATAATAAATATATATATATATATATATATGGCTAAAAAATGTTGAACTTTGATTACTGATACATCATTAGGATGTAGCGAGAGATCGCATCAAGAAAGTAGCCTTACCTATTCAAGTCCTCAGACGGTTCTCGTTTTTGAACTTTTAGAATATTGAGTATAGTCTAAAACTAAGAGGAAATAGAAGGCTGTCTTTAAGAGAAACTTTCAAACTGTCGGTGTTGAGTTATGATGCGAATTCTCACTTAATGTAGGTTACATTGTACCAGCAGTATACCGTGAGAAATGATTCCGTATTCGTAGCACGGATACGTAAACGTTTAACTATAGAACTCATACTAAACGTCGTACACAAAATAACATATAATTAACCTTATGCTTAAAAAACTAGCTGTGTAATAATATTTGATAAAACATTTATAAGCAAGACTCTGATTCATAACAGCCATACAAGTATAACTCATCACCAAGATATAAAGTGTCTCGGGTTCGATCCCTGTCTTTATTTCTTTCTCATATCTTTTGTTTTCAGATCATGCGATCTCTGCTTGTTTTATTTGTGCTGACCGTCCTTTGTGGAGTTCACGCGAAGGGAAAACATGACGACAAGGTATAGTTGTACAAAATAAGTAATATATCCTTTAAGATAATATATAGTATAAGATATCCTTAAAGATAATATGTTGTTAAAGATAAGATATCGTATGTAGTTGTTGTGTATTTACATTGTAGTAAACTTGATCGCGGGCTGAATAGCTATTAAAACGGTTGTTTAGTAAAAGTGTGATATGACCTTCGCTGAACTCTTACCTGGTCGACCACGCGGTCGGCTGTAATGCGACATGCGATAGATGGACGTAAAACATTCAAATCCTTGATACATGTTTCACTTTAAAATTTAATCGGAAATATCAAAATATTCTTCCTTTTTTCCATCTACCCTCCTACCGATACGTTTATATTGAAACGTGTTTCTATGTAAAGGTGAAGATAGCTGTGTACTACGAGTCACTATGCCCGGACAGTAAGAAGTTCATAACGAGCCAGCTGGCCCCGGTCTGGAGAGACTTCCGGGGACAGGTCAAGGTCAAGATGGTGCCGTACGGGAAGGCCACCGTGAGTTACATCACAGTTAAATTACTTGGACATTTACGTTTATTTAGTACAGTAAGTTCTGGAATATTATTAATGTAATTCAAAAATTATGTGTCAATTCGTTGGTTCGGAATCAAGAGAGAGAGAGCTCAGAGAGAAATGTGTTAAGTTTGTCTAAAGAATATATGCTAACCAACCGTCAGCGATAACTATTGTGTGTTACTTCACACTGCATACAAATGTTATGAAATGACCACGCGGCAACCTCACGGAGTGGCGACATGAATTACAGCCTATGTCTTAATCTGGTACCTGAGCTACATTATCGTAAAGATTAATCAAAATCCGTACAGCCATTTCTACGCGAAAGAGCAACAAACATTGTTACATCCTCGCAAACTTTCGCTTTTTAAGACATAATATGAGTAAATTAGTAGTATCTGCCAAAGTAGTGAACACGATCGTTGTTGTCGATGAAAAACAGCAAAACCAACAGTGTTTAGTTCAAGGATAGAAACTCGTACTAATGACATACTCCAACGATTACATGAACCGAGATATTTATTGTTCGACATTAATATGTGTAGACAATTACACATCACTTACAACAAACGCAACACTTGAAGTGAATTTAATCAAGTTATTATTAATTTTTTTAGTTCGTCTTATGTTGGACTTTAATAATATTTTTTTATGATATATATGTGCTTTATTGCATGTCTATATAATACCGTACTCTCAAAGCTCAGCTTATCAAGTAAGAGATTAATTATTATAGATAAATCTTACCAAACTTTCTCATTCTCATTGTCTTGAGCACGTCCATCAAGACCTCCCTCCTCCCCTCCTCTGCACTACCAGCTTCAGATTAATTTTAATTTTCAACATTATTATGTTCTACAACAGACAATTCTAATTATATAACCCCATGTGCGTCGCAGCCATATTGACTATTGATGTTGGAATAAATTTATTTATAAATACACGAGGAAAATACATTTGAATTTAATAACTGCGTTTAAGTAACGTTAATACCTGTATATATATACACATTTAGGATTTAGATGACAAAATCGTTAAAAAATAACCTACAACTTTTAAATAACAAATCAAATCTTACCAAACTTTTCTTAAAGACTTTTCAATAATAATTATCTTAAACCAAAACACTTTAAATAATTAAAATTTAATTTACAAAGCCTCACAAAACGAGTCGACAAATATGTACTTTCCCGCGCAAAAGTGAACAAACCAAATGTCATCGCTTAATTGTCACTTCGGATGCGTTCCGAAGTTTTTAAGGTTCGGTTCGAATAAAAATGAGCTAATTTTTGATGGTATATAGGATATATGTTGTTATGATATATGATATACACATACGTCGGAGATATACTTAATATATTTCTCACTGAATCCAGTCTCGCAGTCCAGGCGGACAAAGTCGCAGTCAAGGATTAGTACGCAAATAAAAACATTAACTGTAATGAAATCTAAGGATTCCATGATTAATTTTTATGTATCAGAACTATGTTATAACTTTGTAAATATAAAAATCTCATCGAAATTAATCAAGACTATCACTTCTCTGACTGTAAGTCATCAGTAACCCTGACACGTATCACACTCACGCAGCTTATATTACTAACGTTGAGAAACATTGACCCTGAAGCAGTTCATAGAACTTGTATATCAAGAAACACAATCGATCCTTTAATGTTTAAAATACTATTATATAAATAAATGCATCACAAACTGACATAACATATATTGTCTCGTAGACTATTTCTAGTAGACACGATGGCTCGGTTTGTGAAGTTACTGGAAACAAAACTCGATCGTAGCAGGTTCAGACTGCTTTCATTATTTTTATTATTTTTTTTTATAAAAAGAGCAAATAATGTTTTTATTCTCAGCACGACAAAGTGAACGGTAAATGGCAGTTCATTTGTCACCACGGACCCGACGAGTGTTACGGTAACAAGGTATGAGGGACATTATATATTTAAAAAAAAAAATCATCATCTGTCATGAACAAAGTAATTACTATACGATATAAACATAGCTCATAACTTTATTCCATTTTTGTTGCTTGACGTAATCTTAGAACGCTGTGTATTCCATCACTATGAATACAGAATGCCGTTGAAATTTAATCAATACTTATACGTTTAGTTTAAGCAAGTTAATTATTTGTGCTAATTAATTCTATACCAGGCAACGTTGAAAGTTGAAAGTTGTGAATACAAAGATATTTACGAGAAAAACTTTTAGAGGCACAACATTTATTGCGTAATAATGAACTCTCAGCTACATCTTCACCACCTGTATCTCCCCAGCTCCAGTCATGTATCCTGAAAGACCGCACGCTCCAGGACACCGACAAGATGGAACTCATCATCTGTCTCATGGGACAGGAGCATCCCGACAAGGCCATCGACACCGTGAGATATTACCATATATAAAGCAATAGGTATTATACAAGAACGAGTATCTCTACACATTTTTATTACTTTTTCAGTGTCTTGGTCAAGTCAAGAGAGAAGCCGAGTCCGCCAAGTTGAAGAAATGTGCGTCAGGGGCCCAGGGTGACGCGTTGCTGGCGTCCTACGGTGACAAGACGGACGTCGTGCAGAGACCGCTGTCCTTTGTGCCGACTGTTGTTATCAACGAGGCGAGGATAAGAAATAACACGACACGATCGACCCCGACGTCACTCACCACACGACACGATCGACCACGCCCTCGCTCACCACACGACACGATCGACCACAACGTCACTCACCACACGACACGATCGACCACGACCTCGCTCACCACACGACACGATCGACCACGACCTCGCTCACCACACGACACGATCCACCACAACGTCACTCACCACACGACACGATCGACCACGACCTCGCTCACCACACGACACGATCCACCACAACGTCACTCACCACACGACACGATCGACCACGACCTCGCTCACCACACGACACGATCGACCACAACGTCACTCACCATACGACACGATCGACCACAACGTCACTCACCACACGACACGATCGACCACAACGTCACTCACCACACGACACGATCGACAACGACCTCGCTCACCACACGACACGATCGACCACAACGTCACTCACCACACGACACGATCGACCACGACGTCGCTCACCACACGACACGATCGACCACAACGTCACTCACCACACGACACGATCGACCACGACCTCGTTCACCACACGACACGATCGACCACGACCTCGCTCACCACACGACACGATCGACCACAACGTCACTCACCACACGACACGATCGACCACGACGTCGCTCACCACACGACACGATCGACCACGACGTCAGTCACCACACCACAAGAGGCGTTCCTCTTGATAACATTACATTTATTTGTTACAGAAATTCGACCAAGCCGTCCAGGACGAGGCCGTGAGCGACCTGAAGGCGGTGGTGTGTCGCGTGGCCGCCACCAAACCAGCTCTCTGTCTTTAAATTTAGTATTCACAATAATACACACGTTTACTGTGACTCCTTGTTTCATTGAATCTGTGCGCCGACGCTCCCGAGGTTCAGCTCTCATTTAGCTCATGTTTTATTCAAATAATCGACGACAGCTCGCTTATATGTAAATGTTTCTGTAACACTGGCAGAGGTTATCGATTTTCGATATCAATCGACAAGATCCGAGTATTTTATATCAAAAATCGAATTAATTGTATGAATTTAATAAAACAGCGTATTTTGTATGTTTTATTTACATGATGTACAATATTTACACGACGTCCTGCGCTTCACGGAAGGTACATAGAAATTGAGCTTCATAAATTATACAACTACCCACAATGCTGAGCGCGACCCAGCCTGCAGTGTATCACTTGTGTATTCTCCTGGAGGCGGCGTGTCTCCGCAGCCGGTGTTTCCGCAGGTCGCTCTCCCTCTTGGTCTTGTAGTCGCAGCCCTCGCAGGCGAACCTGCCCCCGCACATCCTGACGTGCCTCACCAGACTGCTCTTCACGTTGCTCCGGTAGCTACACTTGCTGCACTGGTACCCGTCCTTGCCGTTCACTATGACCCGCTCGTGCGACTTGAGGTGGTATATGAGGCTCATGTTGTGCCTCGCCCTGTAGTCGCACAGGTGACACTTGTATTTCTTCTCGTCTTTGTGTTTCCTCTTGTGTCTGCCGAACTGCGCCTTGCTGGCCGTCGTGTAGCCGCACACTTGGCACACCTCCAGGACGGTGGTGTGATCGCTCCTGTGCTTCTTGTACTCCGTCCTGTCGTCGGTGGTGAAGCCGCACTCCACACAGTAGTACTGGTAGAGCGGCCACTTCCTGTTCCGGTGTCCGTGCGGCACCAGCTTCACCAGCGGCAGATCGTCCTCCTCCTCGAGGTCGTGCTCCGAGTCTCCGTCGGACACCTCCACAGTGTCGATGTGAGGTTCCTCTATGACGACCTCGTCCTCGTCGCTGGACGTCAGCAGACTTATAGGATCCTCCTTCCTGGAACAGTTCAAATGCTAATATAAAACAATAATAGTAACTTCTTTAAAATAAAATATAAACTATTTTTCTTTTTATGACCATTATCAAAAATGTTCTAAAAGGTAAATAATATGTCTCTGTGCTGAAGGACACTTGCAGCTCTAAGGGGCATCACTTTCGTGTCGCCGACCCTTCACACATCTGTTCTCGTCTCTTGAAGAACCCCTTACATATATTACTACGTGTTTTTATTTATTTTTAACCACATACTCCCGACGTTTCGTGGTCACGGTTGTTGCAAAGTAACGTACGCGTAGTAATCCGAAAAATATTAGTTTCATTTAAATGACTACCCGCGACAGTCTTAGATCTCATTAGGCGACACTTCGCCAGCCGGGTTGTCCTCGGCCGCTAAGACATTCTCCACACATAAGTACCTCTCTCCAAGGTCGATGACATCCGAGTCTCTGTCCAGGTCGTGGTCGTTGTCCTGTTCCTCGAACAGGCCGGGGTCCACCTCGCACTGGACGCTCTCCAGCACCATCATACAGTCGCCGACCACGTCGCTACCTGCGTCACAACAATACTGCGTAGAGAAGGCTTCGCATCTACATATATCAGGGGTTCCCAAGCTTATTTTGTCGACTACCCACTTGGAGAATCAATTCTTTTTTTGCGCCACCATTTTTCGTTTATTCAAAAACCACTATAACTTATCCTAGCTAAATGAAATTGCAAATCACACAGGCCTCTAGAGACGTCCCAATTTTTTTCTGGGTCTTTTACCACCCCCTTAGACTCGCAGCGCCCACAAGGGGGCGTATCGTCCACTTTGGGAAAGGCTGACCCGTAGTGTTGTAGTCTGGTAGTAACATATAACAAAGTCAGTTTCCCTAGAACATGTTCTGAATGTAACTGCTATTTACCGCTCTCCATCTCCTACAGTACACTATGTCCTACGTGATGTTTACAATGTTTATATTGTCTCGTTGTCGCTTACCTTTGTCTACGTTAACTTCTATGTAGACGGGCGCGGCGTCTTCTATCGTCACCACGTCATTCTCCTCGTTCTGTATCTCTTTTTCTCTTCTTTCTTCTCCCTCTTTCTCTACTTCTCCTTCCTTTTCCGTTTCCGTTTCCCTGTTGATAGGTCTTATCTGTTTTATTTGATAGTTCGTTATAATGTCTTCTATGTCTTTGTGTGCTTCGTTGTCTTGTGACGAGTTTGCTACTAGTCTGTAATATGGTGAGTCCTGTATTAGTAACAGCAATATAAAATGGTTGTTTGTTGTTGTTGTTACACAAAATCTTTGTAACTGAACCATAGAGGTATTATATAATGTATCTGCTACTAACCGTTCGATAACGTCTCCGTTCGGTTCATGGTGTTTACTGTTTTCCGTCTCTATATTCTTGTCTATGGTGCTTACAGTCTTCAACGTGTTCTTGTCTATGGTGGCTGCGGGTATCTCGTCATTGATGTCGACAATGTTCTGTGTTGCTTCTCTTTGGGGCGACGGCGACTTTCTTAACTGACGAAATACACAAGGAAGACCTTTAAAAATATACTTGCCTAGAAGCGTGTGTCTATGTCAGTCATTGTTAGCATGGGGGGTGTGTGCCAACCTTTAAAGGCGCTTTCTTGTGTGAGACTGCGCGTATGTGTGTGTGTGTGTGTGCGGGTGCGCGCGCGCGTGTGTGTGTATTTACGTGATTTAAAATGTATTTCTTGGTGTATGTATGAGTATACTCACATCGAACACGCTCGGGACGACCTTCGCCTTGAGCCTGGTCTTCCCACGGATGAAGTCGTACTCGTCCTCCTTGAAGTGCTGATGACAGATGACCGAGTCGATGGTGATCCTTCCCTTGGTCGGCGTCACGTCCAGCCACTTCCGCAGCAGCGTCTTGCTCGCTGGGAAACTGTTTAAAGATAACATCTATATAATATGTTTCACTAATAGACGTTAGTTATTTCTTCTTCGTCTACAATTTTTACATCCAAACAGGTATTTTGACCAACTCCTCTCCTCCACGTCTCCAACCTCAGATTCTTCCAATTTTCAGGGTCCAACATGTTACAAGAATTACGAGTTACATTCGTCCCCACCACTGGTATATTTACGTGTTTTCGTTCTTGTCTAATGGCTCATAATCCTTAATGTCGTCCAGGTTTTATATCACCTAGTATATAATTATCAATTGGATGCTGGTTCCGAGCATACATTTTTGGACTGAATAATTTCTAAAATATGTCGACCAATATCACGAAGAACGGAAAAGACATTCTGAATTTCCTCCAGCTCTTGTACCACTTAAGAAATGTTTCTCGAAGAAAAATTTTCAAAAACCTTTCCATTGTCTTAAATTTCATATTTTAAACCAATCATTATTACGTTAAATTATGTTTTCGTTGATGTTGGTAATAAATTTAACGGATTTTTCGGAAGACGAAACCGGATGTAACAAATTATGTGAGGATCAGTCAAAAACTGAGGCTATTGAATGAGTTGCTTGACCCCACATAAAGTAGGGACTTCGCCCTTCAGTGCGTTCGTCAAAGGGTGCTCCGGCGAAGCCGTTCTTGGACCAACTCATCATCAAACCATTGGTAGCACAGACAATATTATCAGCAAATCTAACCACTTAACTCCTGGAGAGATCAGGTCCTTCAAGTATGAACTACTCTTGTTTACTATAGAACATCACAAAACATATCATATATTTGGTATAGGACTTTTTTTTTATGTGAAAGGTGGCAAACGAACTGACGACCTACTTGATGGGCAGTAGTGACCGTCGCCTATGGACATCCCCAACATAGATGTTGCGGATACGTTGGCAACACATTGATTGTTGAGGAAAAGGAAGAGGTGGGAATAAGGAAATGGCAGGCAAGGGTGGAAACGGGGAAAGGGCAACCGGTTCTCTCACTCATCGGACGAAACGCGGCCACTAAACGCTACTTCACGCAGATCTTCTGTGAGAGGGTGGCACTTCCCGGTCGAGCCAGCCCATGTTCGAGCTGTAATAATTTGACCACAGCTGGGCTCTACCACCACAAAACCTATTTGTTTGAAACAAAATATCCTTTGGACTTTTTTTGGGGCTCATCCGTAATTCAAGGCATTGTTTCGTACATTGCGTTTTCTGTACACTTCATCTATGCCACGATAGTCATCCGACTTGCTCTGTAAAAAGAGGTGGTGGAATTTAAACTCAGAGTAAATACTCCTTTAGGAGTTCTTTGTTACCCATAACAATGAGCCAATCATTGGCTTATCAGAGAAGGCTATAGCTTGTAAGGTGTAACCTTGTGTCTTGGTTCTGGAAACCCTGCCATAGAACAGCCTTCATCGTCCTCCTGAGTCACACCATCATATTCATCACACACACCATACAATCTCTAAGCTAAATTCCTGCATATTTGCTTTTTTTACATTGTTTTGATTTTTAAAAAATCCCTTATCATGTGTAACATCAGATGTTTGCTAAACATAATGCATTTACAATATTATTTTTCAACTTAACATAAAACAAAATTAATATTACATAAAAAAATACTCATACATATTTCTAATATGAAACGCAAGTAAGAAAAATGTTGAAGTCCGTCGAAGATTATTGTGTTGTACCAGAGGTAGAGAACAAGGAGTGTACTCTGATATCACACACAGACTTTGTGATAAATTGAGTGAATGTTCCCATAACCCGAGCCCAGGGCGTTCCTGTGTGCATGTGTTTTGTAATAAGGTCTTTCTACTACTAATCTACTAGTAAGTGATCGGTAAAGTGACTATATCTTCACTGTCAGATAACTTTATGTCGTAAAAATTGTATTATTCAAATGGACTGTATGAGAATATTCGAATGTGAGAAAACTTGTTTCATACTAAGGTGCTGTTGGTAGTATACTCTGTCAGACAGTACGCCTTCACGGCATGTTACAGGATAACTCCTAAATAATATTATAAAATAGCTCTGTTTGTGTGGAAATAAATATATATATATATATATATATAATTTTATTTTAATTAGACAATACAATATTTTATTTTCTGTATCTTAATACACATTTAAAGTAAGTTCATTCAATAAAAATTTATGAATTTAATATTTTTTTTGATATTTAAAGATTCTTAATTACTCTCCTGAGAAAGTTAAATGCAAAAGTCTGTTAAACTCATTAATCACAATATTTGAAGTTGGATAAACTGAACAACTGTAACTGTAGGCCAATATTTTTATGTTCAAAATGTATTATTTCAAAATTTCCCATACAAATAAATTCATTATGTGAAAAATAAGTTTATATTGAGATGTGTTTCTGTGACATATAATATAATGTTCTTTAAAAGTTACCTCAAACAATATTTTTTAATTAAAAGTATTTTTTATAAGACTGTGTAATATTTTACTTACGGAAAGTAAATTTTATCTTCATTTGTGTTTGGGCATCGTTCCACACAGCATCTACTCATATTGATGAATCTGGAATACAATTACAGTGAGTTTTAAAATAACTCAGAAACTAAAATAATTTAAAAAGTATATTATTATTATTATTTAAATTATATTTATATATGTAATAATTTCTTGCTCGTCTCGATCCTTGCTTTACAAACGCGATGCGTCCTTATTTATTGATAGAAATAATGTAGGCTTTAATACAAAAACCTTAAAGTTCAAAATGCAACAATCAGGACAAACCAACGCACAAAAGCGAAGCGATTTATGAATTACAACTATTTTAATATATTTATTTTATTACCATCGCAAAGCTTTGTCGAAAATCATCGTGAGCTTTTACTTGATTTCGTAATACATCACGATTTTAAACGCTTTTCGCGCGCAAACAGGATAAATACAAGGTTAGAAAGACCAAAAGTAATGTTATTATCATACCTTTATTACAATTATGCTAACAGTTATATGAGATATAGCACCACTTAAATCATAGTTAATAATTTGTATTATAAAACCATTTCAGTGTTTATACACATTACAACGAATAAGTTGAGGGTTGTGTGAAAAATATTTACTAATATTTCTTTTTTTATTTGATTCTTGACAGACACTAGGGTTTCAAACTTGAGACTTTACGATTGCATAAACCGATGTGTTAACTACACATCGGTTACAGACGTTCAAAATAGCAGAAAGTTTTATAATTTTTTTTGATTATTGCATAATGTCATTATAATCCAAAGACCTCCTACAGCCTACAGTTTGGTTTGTTAAAATGGCATTGAAAAGATTGAGTCCCAACGCCAAGTTAGGAATCCCGCTCCGCTGTGGTAGCTTCATGTCGAACTTTGATAAGATTGACGTTAATAAGTGCTCTAATTGACTTGTTGAAAAATAATAAATAATTGTTTACGAATGTATTATGATTATCGAGCTTTTATATTTTAATCTGGGAGTTGTCTTGGTCAATATTTTTTTGTTTGTTATAAACAAATCTTGACAAATTAAGTACATTAAAAATACGAACAAATTTTTTATTATTTTTAATAATAGGAATGACAATTATCGAGAGAAGGAAAGAGTTTAAAAAACATACATAGCCAATGAGCAATTCAACTAAATCGTTATGATTACTACTTAATTCTTTATAAATTAAAATTATCGTAAAAACATACCGGTTTTTTAAACGATGCATACTATAATGATATTTTGACATAAGCACTAAATTGTTTGTAAATAGTTTTCTGATCGACTTTTCAGTTAAAGTTTTTTAAGTTATCAAGGAGAACGTAATAGAAACATTTATTTGTTGTCATCATGTAAGAGATAAGTTTCTGTTTGAAGAAATTAAGAACTGAAGTTTACTAAGATCTGCCGATACTTGAATTCCAAGATAATTTAGAGAAATTAAGAATAGAAATGGAAATGTTGGGAGAAACTGAAAATGTAACTGGAAGTGTTGACCAGAAAACAGTAGAAAATGCTGATGTCAAACATTGTTTGGATGAAAAAACTGAGCTTCGGTTAATAAACGAAGAACTGACGGAATGTAAGATGGAAATGGATGAACAAAAGTTGGACGTTAGTGGAGGAGAAGTTTCAACATTCCGGAAGTACAGTTTACGTGAAGTCAAGTAAGATTAACGATTAATTAAAATATATGTTAGTTGTAAATGTTAAGACTTAGTAAGTGGAGCTGTGATTGGACCTTTAATATAAATGTAGTGAAAATAAGAAGCTGAAATGATCACACGGCGTCAATAATTTTGAGCGAAAGGAAATTATTGTAGTTACTAAGACGACATGCATGATTGTTTTCAGCTAGCTCAAAGATAGATTCTCTTATCCAAATGGATATCAGTTGGATGGATATGAATTTCAATCTCGTTTTATCAAAACCTGTATATTGACACCAAATTGCAGTCGCATGTCGATTTTTATTTTAGCTTTTGAAATATAACAAGTTATTTATTATAACAAGTACATGTAATTTTATTGCAGGCCAGTGATCAAACCTTTTCAACACTACATCAAAATGAGGATGAGGAACCACCAAATCAAGAGTGAGTTTGAAGAGCAGTACATGTGTGAAGTGTGCTACAAAATATCCACATCACTATCATCTTACCGCACTCACATGAAGCAGCATTCTGTTATAAAAGAGTATTTGTGTTCACAATGTGATGATGTCTTCAAAACTAACCGACAGTTGTGTGACCACAAAGTCCAATCTCACAAGGACGGCTGCTTCTCGTGCCAGGAATGCCAACTGGCATTCTCTGATCATTACACATACCTCCTCCATACATTTCAACACATCAGACCACCATACATTTGCCCTGAATGCCGCACACCTCTATCTAAATATAAATCCTTAGCTGCCCATTTGAAAATTCACTTCAATGATTTAGTCGAATGCCACATATGTCATAAGGAGGTGCGTCAGATGAGGCTAGCTGAGCATATAAGAGATCACAAGGGAGGTGTTGTCTGTGTGGAGTGCGGGAAGGTGTGTAACAATAAAAAAAGCTATGATTATCATTTAATTTCTCACACCGGAGTCAAGCCCTACCAATGTCTGTATTGCGGCAAGGGATTCTCTACTGCCAACCAAATGAAGACCCATACAGCAGTCCACACGAATATAAGACGTTATAAATGCGATATCTGTCACCAAGAGTTCAAACAGCACACAGATTTGACTCGCCACAAACAGGGACACGATGGATTGAGGTTTATCTGTGATTACTGTGGGAAGAAGTTCAAACAGAAGTTGTATTTGGCCTACCACATACGTAACCACACAAACTACAGGCCCTACAAGTGTCCTAACTGTCAGTCATCATTTACGACTCTTGCTAGTCTCAGATCACACATACAATATACTCATGTGTCCAAAAGAAAGTTCTTCTGCCTCATATGTGATTACGGTTTCCGAGTGCATTGTCAATACTTGAGACATTTGAGATCCAAACGACATTTACAGAATGCATTCAGTTCAGAGGAAAATAATCAGACTAATATTTTATTCTCTTTGAATAAACGGAATAGAATATTGGAGGTCACTGATTTAATAAATAAATTGCGGGAGCATGTTGTTTTTATTAAATCCAACTAATATTAAGTCAATTTGTATGTGAAATTCGTATTTAAGGTCCAAGAACCAAGTAACCACTTACACCATATATATATATATATATATATACAAACAGTATGCGTATGTGTATATATATATAAACATATTAACAGTATATTTTTGTTTTATATAAGTTATGTACAATTATTGAAGGCGGTCATTACAGCACTCTCATATATAAACCACTTATAAAGTCACCCGCGAGTTTAATCTCACACTTCAAGCACCACCTGTTTGTTATTCAAGAAATTAACCCTTACAATGTCAGAGGAACCTCTGTGTCATTGTTATCAAACAAACAAAGCCATAACAGTTGGGTTAAACTGAGTTAATTCAAATATTTTTATTGTATGAAACACCGTTAACATACTGTATATATTATACATGGTGTTCTATATTTTTATAAACTAGTTTATAACCATTAATTTCTATTCTTCACGTGAAGATATCAGTCTTTAACTGACATACGATCAGTTCAAGCCCCTTCGACAGGACGCTGGGCGACGGACAAAACTTTGTAGGACAAAACCATTCTCAACAGACTTTGAAGGTGTACTTGAGCATCACTTCAGTAATCTTCGAAATGTCAAGCAGTTTCATATATTAGTGTACAGGCAGATCGAGTGGATCTGACCTAATCCTAGAACACTCTGTCCTGGTAGCCCGAGTCCTGAGCTTGAGCTGGTTTGGGCTGCGCCCCAGGCACGTGGTGATGATGCCGCAGGTGTCCGGGCCTCCGCGGTGGAGCTAAGTACTCGAACATAGACTGTGTGTGTTGGGCTAACATGTTGGCCAGGTCGCAAGGCATGGGGTCCGTCCAGAAGAAGTCATGGTTCAGGGCTGTGTCCGCGTCGAATCTGAAAATTAATTATTCAACCACAATGACAAAAGGGGACATATTTCATAATATTTATTAAATTTATAATATCTTTGTTACCTCTTTGCAGGATCCAACTGTAAAAGCTTGTCAAGTAAGTCACAGCCGTATGGATCCTTTACATATGGCTTTAGTCTCTCCTACAGACACAATATTACTGTATTAGATGTGAGGTACTTCTTAACAATAACAAAAGGGGAAATAAATTTGTTTTGGACCCCACACTTATACCTACTTTATATTTCAACTCTGTATATAACTAAATTTAATGAGCAAATCTTTTTCAAGAATCTTTGTGTAAGAAACCTTCAGCGTCGTACCTTAACTTTCCTCTTTTGACCCTTCGGCAGTTCCATCTTTGTGTACAGGTCGAGACTCTCCACTCCGGGCCACACATCTGGAGTACACGAACCACACAACTGGGAAATCAGGATCAGCTGTTGTTGTTCCGTCGGACCCTGGACAATAAGGACAGAATGACAGTTGAATGAGGTCTCGAATATAATAAATAAATTTATGTGTTTGTGAATATCACAAGGTAGGACTTGAAAAATGTTCTGTTCCCACAGTTGGTAACAGAGATTATGGCTATAAAGGTCTGCTAGCAGTCTTCTACATGGTGGCAGTTATGTTAATGATAAATAATTTCCAGCTAGCACACTATGAATACTTTACCTATTGACCTATTATTACTTTAAAAGTCTCAATTACGAGGGCCAAAGAGTTGATATACATTTTCCATTTGATTTATAAAATTAAGTGTTGCAGAAACCTGCATGATGGGAGAGCGTGTCCACATCTCAGCCATGATGCAGCCCGCCCCCCACATGTCCACCGGAGGGCCATAGTTACGGTCACCTATAAAAGACTTCGGTTCAGAAGGTAAGTTGGAACATTCTACAATAAGTAAAATACATCTAATACAATGATTTTATTCTTTTTATCAAATATTATATATGATTGTCCAAAAGACGAACCGAGCAATAGTTCCGGAGGCCTGTACCACAATGTGACCACTCTGTTAGTGTATTTGTTAGCTTGTCCTGATTTCGCCACACTAAAGGCCCTCGCTAGACCAAAGTCGGCCAGTTTTAGTATACCATTCTTAGTTATGAGGACGTTGGCAGCTTTCATATCTCTGTGTAGGATTTTGTTACTGTGAATATAATATAAACCATTCAAGAGCTGTTGCATCACTTTCTTTATTTCCCCTAAACTAAATTTCACGTTCACATTTGATAAAAGTCCCGCCAAATCGTGTTCACAGAAGTCAAACACTAAATAAAATGTTGATCTGTATTTGTTGTGTAACGTCGCTTTCGTTCTGCATATTTCTATTAAATTTACAACATTCTCGTGTTTTAATAATTGTAATATTTTTATTTCTCGCAGGGCAGTGATTGGGAAACCTTCTTTTTCGTTGTCCATCAAGACTTTCTTCATGGCTACAAACTTTTTGCTACTATTCCTCGCACGAGCTTTGAATACCTCTCCAAAAGTGCCTTGACCAATTTTGGCAACTTTTTCGTATTTAGACGACTCGTCGCAGAAGGGAAAGTCAAAGTCTTCTATATACTTCTCTTTTTCCCTCATGTTGAGGATGGTGGAACTGGTGCTTAAGACTGGCGCAGGCTCCCGCGGAGCGCTGACGCCTTGCATTTTGGAAGCAATTTTGACGATTGTGTAGAACTCTACTTCTAAAATTGTTTTTTTGTCGACTTGGACACTGGTCTTATAAATCTTTCATAACAAAGAGAATAGAAAGTTATTTTAACTAATGTGGCATCTCGAGAGAGATTGAATACAAACCTACGATACGTCAAATCTAAATGACGTTCATAAGTTTGAAGGAGATGACACATGGATAAAATTAAAACATTTTTTTATAACATTTGAGATCGAAGTTTTAGAACTGCTTTACCAATTATTATGGAATTTATAAGATACTTATTAATAATTAAGAGATAATCTGAAATTCTCTTTGAGGTTCCAATTTATTCCAATTATGACATTAATGAAATATTTTCGGTTAAAGATAATCCACTCCGCATATAAGGTCGAAGAATGAAGATCATTACTACCTGCCTCAATTTCAAAAGCAGGTATAAATAGAGAAAACTAGTTTAAACTTTAATATTAAAGGTAAATAAATTTGCCAAAGAAAGCCGTAAAAGTTATCTAAATATAAATATTACATAAACGGTACAAAATTGCTGTTATAGTTATTATATGCTAATTTCATCAAAATGTATTTAACTCCTTATTTTTTGAATTTTATTGAACTTCAGGGTTCTTTTATTTTTTAATAATAAAATAAATATTTAAACTTAATTGGAAGATATAATGATACAAGTTTCACTATTGTCGCTCTGACAGTGACAGTTGTCATTTGTTCATGTCAATTCGCAAATAAATTTTTGAGTACAATATACAGTTGTGTTTTGCTTTCATTTACAAATAATTCGGCGTTTTCCAAGTAAGTATTACCAGTATAGGCTTTAAAACTTTAATATTGATGAGACAAAACTCTATCGGTAGATTTAAGTGTTTTAATTTATTTCAAGTTGCAATATCGATCCGTATTAGGGGATGTAGGGCGATTGCAAATATTGCTCACCTTTCTATTGTTATCATACGATGATAACACAATGTTTTGAATTAAAAAGTTCGATGAACAGTTACCGCCTACTTTCTTTAATTTGTACACTGAATATAATCTTAGTTAAACGTCGAAGCAATTGACTTATATGAACGATATTCACACATAGTAATAGTTAAAAGAAAACTCTACTTAAATGTATAATACTGCTGAGTCATAAAAAATGTGTGCAATACATTATTATTATGTGCTGTTTTATGATTACAAGTATTTAATACATTCCTGTTTTAATTTTATTTTATAAAAACATAATAAATTTATATATTTCCGTTTTTATGGATAACTTTTAGATTTTTTTTTTTAGTTTTAATAAGAAACAAAATATTCATTCTTAGATATATTAAAATATAAGTAATGAACCATGGAAACCTTTGGACTATCAACTATTGTTGTACCGAGTTTTTCTTCACAGATACCTTCAGAGTAGTTTAAGAAGTATTGTCACAGACTAAGAATTAAATAACATCAGTATTTTAACAACAATTATAAGATTGCTGACTAAAACTTTGTGAGAGTGTTTGTTCAGTTCACTGACACATACAATGTATCTTGGGTTGATATATTGAAACTACAACTAATAGCAACATTAGTCCCTGAGAAATAATTAATGACTAAAATAGTAATGTTTGAAATAAAACATTTATTGTATTAATGAGTCTGTCCACAATACTCTAGATATAAAAAAGATCCGTTTTGCACCACCGTAACCCTTAGGATGTGATCCTTACTCTTATGAGGTCTTTGTCTTACACCAGAATGGCCAGTGAAAGCAGCTCCGCGGTCATTGAGCTGAACGACGCGGACGCCACGGACACGGAGGCCCCGAGCGTCACCGACGACACCCAGGAGCCTCCGCCCCTCATCATGGAGCACGGATATGATATAGCTGTTAAGGTGTGCCGGGGTGGCGAGTGGTTAACATGAGGGCGTCGATGTAGCTTGTATATATGTATGGAACACTTCTATGAATGTGTTTGTGGGTTGTTGTTTATTTTCACGTGACAGCTATTACGCAGACTTTGATGAAACTTTTAAAACAACGTAGTGCAGACCTCGCAGAATGAGATACAATTTAGCATTCAATGCCTTCAAGTTGTCGCGTTATAACGACCTAACGGTTGTATTGTGTGAAGTCCCGTGACACAGACGATAGATGGCGCTGTCGGTTGGTTAACATAAGAACTGTTTTAACACACTTTATATGTACATTTCTCTCTGAACTGGATCCGAATTTTTTAAGGAAAACGTAGTCGTTAAAAACTATTTCAATAATGATTGATCGCACACCGAACACGTGTTCCGTGTAATACCTCTTCCCCCCACCCTCTGTCTCACCGCTCTCCTCGATCTCCAGGTGGACGCGCCCATCAAACAGCTGTCCACGTTAGAGACGTTCGTCACGTACCGCGTGCGCTGCACCTGCGCCAGGTGGGAGTCGCCGCCCTTCGTCAGGAGACGGTACAACCACTTCAAGGTGATATATTGTCATATATAAGGAGTGTTGTATGTATAACAGTACATATATATCTCCCCCTGCCTGTAGTTGCTTCACAAGCGCCTGTCATCGTCTCACCCCCTGACGGCCGTCCCTCCCCTGCCCCCCCTCCACTCGGCCAGGCAGCAGCTCGACCGCTACTCGCCGCCCTTCGTCGCCGTCAGGTGTCTCGCTCTCAACGCCTTCCTCGGTGAGTGTTGTAACACGTCACACTCCTGCACTCCTGTAGTGATGTACCCGGTGACGTCACCTGTATGTTTGTGTGTGCAGACCGAGTCGCTAAACATCCGATACTGACACTCAGCGAGGACCTCAAGATGTTCCTCACGACACCAGACGAAGAACTAGATAAGGTCTGTTTATATAATATATGTTACACACACATGCACACACGCGCACACACACACACAAACACGCACACGCACACATTTATAACCTGGTGTTTTATTTCCAGGTGTTGAAGAGCGACACAAGCGCTCTGAACCTTTGGGGACTGAGCTCGGCGCTGTACGGCGGCGGGGGAGGGGGAGGAAACAAACAGACCAACGGAGCCCGGTGAGATATATATACATATATACAGAACGTTAGTTATTTAGTTCAGTTCCGAGACTTTGACATCAGAAGATTCAAAACAAGAAATGTATCTCCACGATCCGGAGCCAGACTCGGCAGTCGTTTTAACATTTGCTTTTGATTTATTTCAAGTATCAGCTCTCTCTGTATAAAATTAATGAAGATAATATTGTTTGTTTACTGTACAGTGTCAAAGACCCCGAGTTCAGTTCGGCGGCGGAGTACCTCGCCTCGTTACAGGTGAAGCTGAGTTCTCTGTGCTCCCTCACCGCCCGACTCTACAAGGGGACGGTGACGCTCAGCAACGAACTGGCCGGGTGGGTACCAGGGCACATTGTTATCTATACAATAACGATTTACTTTACCTAATAGTTGTGGTAACCAACCGACAGCGCCGTCTGTAGTCTGCAACATGAGACTCAGAGCAGAACAAAACTGTCATGACGACATTTTTAAATAAATTTATTATTTCTATAAAATTAACGAAAGTTTTTTTTACGTAAGAGAAAGATGGTAAATAAAATTAAGTGTTTATTTAAATATTGTATCTGTGGTCAGTATGCGTCGCGTGTGTGACGCCTGGTCGTCGGGGGGCGGGGGCGCTGCGGCGGCGGCCGCGGCGGTGAGTGCGGGGAGCGCCGCAGCCTCGGCCGCGCGTGCTCGGGCTCCGCTCAGGTACCGCGCCACGCTGCCCCTGCTAGCGGCGTACGCGGGCGCTCAGGCCGACAAGATCCGAGCCCGGGACGCCTTGCACGCGGCGCACGTGGCGGGCGCCGGACCCGAGGTCCACAACCGGCTAGAACAGGCCTCGGAGGCTTTGAGGGCGGACCTCGCGGACTGGCTGCCCAAGACGCGGGCGGAGATCAAGAGCGCGCTCCTAGAGCTGGCGGACAGACAGCTGGGGGCCGCCGCCGCCTCGCTGCGGGGCTGGGAGAGGGCGCTCAGCATGGCCGAGGACGATGGAGTCGTGTTCCAGACGGTCTCGCGCGCCGCCCTCAGCAGCAGGCACCGCGGCGACGACGACTCCAGCTCCGCCTCCAGACTCGAGGACGTCGACCTCTCCTCCTGATGACGTCACGTGGCGTCCACACAACCCTTATTTATTCGTGTCGCCGGTCCACAGACGCCGCAGCCAATAACCCCGTAACAGACTCATATCACTCGATCATAATATTTAATAATAATAATAATGTAAGTTTGTCTGTATATATAGAATATAGAGGTTTCGAGTATCCAGAGACTTTTATTGAAGGTTAACACGTTATGACGAATCGATTTGTAACCTCAGACCTACTAAACTTGAAATATTATCTTCTACGCGTTATGCATCTCGAAGCTTGATAGAATATTTTCACGACTAGATTGATAAAATCTCTTCACGACTAGATTGATACAATCTCTTCACGACTAGATTGATACAATCTCTTCACGACTAGATTGATAAAATCTCTTCACGACTAGATTGATACAATCTCTTCACGACTAGATTGATACAATCTCTTCACGACTAGATTGATACAATCTCTTCACGACTAGATTGATACAATCTCTTCACGACTAGATTGATACAATCTCTTCACGACTAGATTGATACAATCTCTTCACGACTAGATTGATAAAATCTCTTCACGACTAGATTGATAAAATCTCTTCACGACTAGATTGATAAAATCTCTTCACGACTAGATTGATAAAATCTCTTCACGACTAGATTGATAAAATCTCTTCACGACTAGATTGATAAAATCTTTTCACGACTAGGTTGATGATATCTGTTCAAAAGGAAAAAAACAATCGGTACTGATACAGTTATTTATTATAAAATAAAACAATTTTCTATTACATAAACAAGTAACTAATAAATAAATCACAATCACATATACTAAGGTATTTAGGAATAGTTTTAAACTATTTCAGTTTGTGCTATTACATATATCGGACAGAATCATTGCGCGATCACTAACAGTGCAGCGTCCTTACGAGTTACCATCGGTTTCATCGTAAAACCAAACACCGACTCAAGTTTTTCATTCATAAATCTTCACTCGCAGAATAAACGTAGGTATATGAATGAAGAACGAAGACACGTGTACAGTTTAACGACGCGAACTTGTATTAAGGTAACTAATACTAACTTATTATATAACATACGATAATTCCGCCATTATTTCTGTTTGTCGTTGAACAAGTCTCTCAGTATAGCGAAGGCGTCCTCCCAGGGCACGACCCGCGCGCTCACTGACGACGGCTCGTTCTTTATGAGAGTGTGGAGGGGGAAGCCGCTCCGAGGGTACACGGTCGACTGGCGGAGGGTAGGAACAGATGTACACTGACTGAGTGCTTGTGATATTATTGTTAAAAGTGCGGGGGTGTTTGAGTTAATTTGTCCGTTACGTAAAACATATTTAACCGATTATGATGAAACTTTAGTCATTACAATCATTAATATAGAATATGTATCCCTTCATTATTTGTAGTTTTCTCGGGGACATATAACAGTTGTGTGTAGTCACAAGATGGCGCTCAATGTTTAGACACACTAAACGTTTCTTTCTGAGTAAAATTTCGATGTTCAAATGAAGGAAGTAGCGGGCGAATACTAATTATAATCTCGGTTTAAGTAACTTATAATAATGTTAGTAGCGTGCCAGTATAAGACCGCTACTAGCAGTCTATGAACCCGATGGCAGCAGAGTTTTCATCGAGTTCTTGAGACAGAACCGGCTTTAGGCGCGGTGTTCGACGTGGCTCGGTGTCCATCGCCTCCGTCACGTGACTGCGCACCACATAGAGCTGTTCCGCCCAAAGTTATACTAAAACCCGTTCAGCAATTTCTTTATGAAAGTGTTTCATACATGCAACATACTCGTATAATTAGTCTCATTAACGATCTCCCGCTAGTATTAACTTCCAGGACTGCAGCGATTGACTCAGTGTGACGTCATCACTGTTGGTGACGTCATCGTGAAATATAATTAGGAACCCTTACACTACTTCCTTCGCACATCATATAGACTAGTATCTGCCACACAAATACGATTTATTTCAAGTAGACCAATGCCGTTTTCTTAATATACGCGTTGCTATCAATAAACGCCTATTTTAGGATGTGACTCGCTTTTTTTATTAACTCATCTCGAAGACACTTTCATCTCGTCTCAATGTGTACATTAACGGTGTAACCGAAATAGAGTGCTAAATATAGTTTAGTGCAATAAGGTACGCCGGTCGCATCCCAGAATATGTGTGTTTGCTGAAAATACTGTTCGATTAATTAAATTATATTAATATTCAGTTTGGTTAGCTCGGCTTCGTACACAGATCATGATACCGTGCAGCGGGAATTCCCACAGCGACCTCCCAACACCAGCCTCTCGTCAGTTACTCGTTCTGTTCGTGAACTACCCTCCGAACATTATGTTTGTTATATCACGAAGGGAGATCGTTTTTTATTACTTTAGGCTCAATTTGTACTTTCAATCCAGTTCGTTCAAAGTTTTCACTTTATATATTGAGGATTGAAGTGTGACTGATCTGAGACTTCCCCTATAAGGAGAGTCCCCTGTATGTATGTACGTACTGTTTATACTCACAGTGGACGGTAAGTGTTTGGCGGGACAGTAGTCGTTCCTGCCGTCACCGCAGTACACGAGGCGCCGGTAGCTCCTCCCCTCACAGAACTGCTCCAGGGCCAGCGTCTTGCACAAGTTCGTGGGGCAGAGAGCGCAGGAACCCTGCCTCATGCAGGGCTCGATGAAGAGACGATTGTTGTTCCAGAACGCCTTGTTGGTGACCACCGCCGTCACCGTATCCTGGTGGCGAGAAACGGCCGACTTGAAGTACATACGATCTAACAGTATCCTTACCACAAGTTTTCATATACTACATACGGAACATTCCCAGTTTTTAGTTAATAAACCTATATCATGGGGAAGATATTTTAACATATTAACATAAAAAGACAGTAGTTTATTTAACAGTGGTTACGTATGTTAGCGCAGAGTTAGAAAAAACCAAAGAGAACAGCCTTCGGATAAACTTATATCAGATCTTCACAAGAATCAATTAGAGCATCCATCGACCTTGGACGGAAGATATTACATCACACGATGAAAAACATGCCAAGTGCCAATTGGCGTCTCGTACGAAGGGTTCCGTAGCATAATATATGGAAACTAGGGCACAGAATTTATATTTTTTGTATGGGAGTATCTATTTTGTTCATATTAATTATTTGATAGAATAACCACAACAATACATCTGTGAAAGTAAAACTGACTAATACGTATAGCGGTTTACGAGACACGCTCTGGTGACAGACGGACAGAAGCCGTAGCGTCAGGGCGCGGTTTAATACTTTGGACACAAAAAGCCAAAAAAAGCTTTATGATGCATGAAATAATATGGCAAAGGCACTTCACTGTTGCATGATAAAGCGAATACTACGCTTTTTTATTAATTTACATCTAGACAACCTCGACGTTTCGGTTGCTGAAAGCGAACGTGGTCTCGAGCTAACGGGATGAAAGCCTCTGTCATAAAAATACGCGTGGTATCAGAGAAGTTTAACTTCATTTAAACGAGTACGAGCGAATCTTAAACATCATTATCGTTACATAACATTCCTCACTGATTCCTCACGAGGCGAGCGCGTCTCTCGTATTTCCTGCTCCGACGCGTCGTAATAATTAACTTCACTAACTAAAAGTATGTTTGTATTTATCGGGGGATGTTTGTAACTCTCACACTAAAATTCTGTTGAACAGAATCTGATGGAACTTTAAATGAATATAGTTCGAACTTAAGAACAATATATAGTATATAATGTATCCCTTCGCTCCGTATAGTTCCCGGCGGAACACGTAACAGTCGTATAGGGTATGAAGTAACGTGACAGACGACAGATGTCGCTCACCAAAGCTAGTCATAAATATTGTTTCGTTTTTGTACACATTATAACAACCTATGATGAGTTCTCTTCCATTTAAATCAGTGGTTCTCAACCTTTTTTACTCCTTGTTGTTCGCATGTGACCACGATGCAAAAGAAAAATAAAGTGAATGACTAAGAAAATTAACTTTAATAATCTTGAATCCCGCGGACCACCGGTTGGGAACCACTGATTTGAGTGAATCATAATTTTTTTCATCTATTGATGTCTTTATTACATATATATTATAATTGATTGAGACACGCGCGCTGGCACTACAAACATTGTTTGTTGAGATATTTCAAACAAAAGAGCTGTATTTGTACAGAATCCAATTCTGTTGGTAGTTTTTACGTAATGGAGAGACAAACACACGCCAATACATATTTATATATCTGTACAATTAACGTAGTCCCAGAGGTCTCTTTGTTAAATGGAAACGGGTACAAAACGTAGCTTCTACTTTAGGAATACCTTGATTTGTAAAAATGTTCAAAATGAATAAGGAACGAGAGGATTTGTTACGTACTAGAATCTAAACTTTGGTCCCTTCAACACAAATAGTCATTAATAATTTGCCTCAACAAACACGGTTAAAACCGGTTCGTGGATTGAAGTAAGACTGCTTTGTCATTTAAATCTTGTAATTTTCTTTGAATAGACCAACGCCGGCTTTCCCCCGCGCCCTGCGACACTCGGTCCAACAAACCTTCAAGCCGTGAGTGTCCAGCCAGTGGTCGACGAACACGCTGTTAGCGTCGGTGAGGACCAACAAGTGCCAGCCTCGCTCGTGTAGCTCCCGGAACAGTTCCTGCATCCCGGGGGTCGGCCTCATGGACGCGATGCTGTCCAGGATGTGACTCGGGTGGAGTCCCGCTGAGTACGCGTGCTCGAACACCTGTACACAGAGTCAAGGAGTGTGAATTGGCCCTAGATGAACGGCGGCTGCTCGTATTGGAGTAATTCCTTATCTGTCTAAACCTCAATAGTTTTTTCTAACGTATCAAATATATTTTTAGTGAATTTGCGGTGAAACGTGTGTTATAAAATAAACGTGAATTTATTAATTTCATATATTTACTGTACAAATTGTGATAAACTTTTTACTTATACTGTCAATTGGAAAAGCTCTCCATAATCTCAAACTAAAACATCAGCTAATGAGATTTCGATCTGAGTTTACGATCGAACAAGATTGTAGATAAGAACAACCGCTTGGAAATATCGTGAAGGTATTGATTACTGTACTTAACCGACTCCGAATAAAAATATAATTAACTTGTATTTAAACACTCGCATCGGTCGTCTGAATTCTTTAAATGGGTAAGATAAAAAAATAATAATAATGACAAAATCTGTCATTAATTATTTTTGTCATTAATATATATATAGATTCTCAATCAACACTCTCGCTGCAAAGCGTTTAAATAACAACAATTAATTTTTTACTTCATCTTGGTAGCTTTCGATAGTTTTAAAGTAATTTAAACGTAAGTGACGTCATACTACACTAAGCCCTATTCAATATACTCGCCTGTTCCCTCCGAGTCTGGCGCAGTGTCAAGTCGCCTCGACACTGACCTCGTCAAGGTCGCGGGGAACATCAAACGTGAACCCACGATTTAGATTTAAGATAAAATATTTGGTAAACGATTCTTCCCTCATAAAGCCTACAAATGTTCCGTGACGTTTTCTTGAGCATTTCTTTCTTATTACTAATACATACTTTATATAGAAAATAGTGTTCGTTTCATTGCAACAATCAAATATATATGAAAAGAGTTCAGTATTAAGAATAGGACTACGAGTCGTAATGTATACAGAAGAAAGACGCGAACAAACAAACAAACATCCATAAATTATAATAATTATGATAATTGAGTTTTTTTGTTAAGAAAACTAAGTTTCCATAACGTTTTATATCTAGATGAATTGAATATATAACGCGTTTAACAAACTGCCCAGTTTCAGCATCATCAGCACATGTACTCGTACACACAATGTAACATCCATCACCACGTATCCATCGTCACCATACTAAAAACAGTCTATTTTATTAGGTAGTCGAGTTACTACAGCTCAAACATGGGCTGGCTCGACCGGGGAAGAACCACTTTCACACAGAAGATGAGAGAGAGAGATGGTTGCCCTTTCCCTCTCCCGCAATCAAGGTCGGCATCGCATCCGCAACATCCCTCATGTTGCAGATGTCCATGGACGACGGTGACTACCTTCCGTCTGCTCCTTTGCCACCATTGATATATAAAAAAAGGCAGTCACCAGTGCACAACACATCAAAGTCGAAACTATCGTGTACAAAGCACACTCGTAGTTAGGTTACTGAAGGCAACTTACATGAGACTTAAAAAACTTAATTTAGACATGACATCAAGATACAGAGGGCTTTAAAAGCTATTCATTTTATAAATCAATACTCAAAAATTAATATATTCTTAATATTTATAGCCAATTTCTTTATCTAATTATGAGACCAAGAACAGATCCATCACAATTAATTGTATTGTATCTTATTATGAATGGAATTCTGTTTGTAGTCAGGCTGCGACAGACTACAACAACAAACAAACACACACTCGTCTCAAACAACAGCATTATAGAATTGTTAATAGCATAACAAGTGAGATTGTTGATAGTATATATGTATATATATACTATAATATACATATATACATATACATATATCTTATATATATATGTCTCCTATTCAAGAAATGAGTTCCAAATGAGTCTTCATATTTCCTCAGTAGCATGATGCGGCTCACATGTTTAAATTTCTTTGCTCAAAGAAAAGTATGTTCATTCTTTTGTATTACAAATACAATATCTAATGAAATGTCATAAAAAATCAGATTTAATTTTCAAACTAAAGACAGTTATTATATTTTTAATTCTCATTGGTACTGGTTTTTAATATATGGCTTAATAGCTTTATCAACGATTATTTCTTTTTTGCATTTAACATACATAACTAACTAGACAAATGGCGTTTTTTATAATTAATAGTAAGTAATAACATAATATTTTTTCCAGTATCGGTAAAAATTTTGATAGAATAATGAAAAAAGTGAACTTGAAGGGTAATTATTTAATAGTTTCAGTAAAAAAATCTGAATTTTACTCAAAACTATACAAATGAATTTTCTTACGTCGCTCATGTACGGAGTCCAGTCTTGGTTGGTCACTTCCCATTCTGGTGGCGGCTTTTTTTCACGTAATTTATTAATAATGGTGTTATCCGAATCGTCCTGAACAATCGTACGATCGAAATCAAATACCGCTAAGGACGACATTTTTAAAATTCGCGGGCGCACTCACTCATCCAACAGCCAACCAGCAACTGAACGTTTTGAGAAAAACTATTCTATACATATCGGTTTTCACATCGGAAGCGGAAATTTTACAGATTTAACTCAAATATACTCAGATTTTACATAATAATTTCAGTTTTGACGTTTTATTTCCGCTGACATTGACATTGATAATGAAACAGTAATGACTACCTAAATATGGTATTAATGATAAAATTTGTAATAAAAATAAATTTTATCTAGTTAATTTGTGTTAATAAAATTAACGTAAAATTTTTGTTGTATATAAATACAGCATAATTTTCTTTAATTTTATTTTTATATTATCTGTGGTTAAAAAATAAATGTCAGATAATAAATTCAGATAAATCCTAACGTGAAATTGGAAAGAGGAATTTATATCAATACATTATTACAAAAATGGCTTCACTTAAAATATATTCAGTTGGAAGATTAACTAAATATGTGACAGATTCTTCGTTACTTAATATAAGATCGAGTATATGCAGGTATAAAATTGTCAAAAACAACCTAAAATTTATTTACATTAGATATATTATTCAAATTCGAATATTATATAATTTGTGATTCATGTGACTTATTACATCAAAACTATTCACTGTTTCATATTTACTCACAAATTTTGTGATTTTTATATTCAACATTTAATATAAACATAAATTGCATCATTTTTACATTATCCTTCCATGTCGTTCTATTTCAATACTGAAGTCAATATTAACGTATTAAGACAACATCTTCCAGAAGTTCAGTCCACAAATACAGCACAGAGGAGAAAGCAGCTGAACCAGAACCGGAAAAGAGCTTGCCGGCCTCCATAGAGGACTGTCACAAACAAATTGAGAGTCTTACCGCTGAGGTCAACAACTTCAAGGCACAGGCTAAGGAATATGAGGTGAGACATGTTACCTTAACTATATAATAATTGCAGTATAGTCATATCTCCTATAAGATAAATCAAAAATTAAAAGTATTTTATTAAGACCCGATTCCATCTTCAGAATATTATATTTATTAAAATGGTGATACAGCGAACATACAACATGTGAGTAACTCGGTAATTTAACTTTCGTTATTATCGTGTGTTAACAGGACAAGTACAAGCGCGCGTTGGCGGACGGAGAGAATGTCAGGCGTCGTATGATGAAGCAGGTGGAGGATGCGAAGTCGTTTGCTATACAGAGCTTCTGCAAGGATCTGCTGGATGTGAGACCTTGTTATACGAGTGTAGTTTTATTAAGATCTTAAAAAGATTGTAAGAAAATCTAATTGTTACATGAAGGGTTGACACAAAGCACCCACACTTGATAATTGTTCAATTTAAATGAAACTAATATTATGGGATCCTATGAGTTACTTTATTATTTTTTATAAGTACACACTCCTGATGTTTGCATCAAGAAAATGTTAGTTTAACTTGAATGAATAGTCGTGAAAGTCTTAGATCTCAATTGTTTAAGTTGTTGTGGTCTCTGTATGTATATGTGTGTATGTATCAGGTGGCGGACACTCTATCAGCGGCTGCGGAGTCCGTCCCCGAGGGTGTGGAGGGCGAGGGCGCCCCGGCCGCCTTGAGGTCCCTCAGGGACGGCCTCACACTCACCCGCGCGCAACTCACACAGGTATTGCAACACGGGTCTGAGATACGTTATACCTAACATTGTATGTACTAACTGAATAGTAGTCCAGTCATGTCAGGCATTTCGAACACCAATCTGGAGACAGATTCCCAGTGAACTGAATTTTAGTATACACCTTCATTGCGGCTTTATTATGAAGTTGTGGAAAATCGATATCAATATCGGGCCCCTAAAAAAATTACAAAGGTCAAAAGGTCGCGGAGATCAGTCTTTGCAAATATTTGGCGACCGACGCTCGGAGGTGAATAGAGGTCTTTATAAAAATTGTCCCTCATTAAATCGCAGTTTTTCTGTAAAATTACCGATTTTCGCATCAAACCGCTGAGAAGGCGACGGCAACGCCGGGAGCATCGCAGTATTATATAGCGGACACCAAGGCGTAGACTCTATTGCTTCAATTAATATTTGCAAGTGTCTTAAGATCTTCTATTTTATATTTAGACGTTTCGCGGATGATTTCTGTATCGCGTAGCGGTTTAGGTTTTCTTTGAGGCACACTGACTGTACTCATCCAAACGACCTTCACTGTTCCGAGACCCGTCGCTCGGTCCCTGTTCTTGTATAGTTATCATAATGCGTGGCAGACGTTTCGCGTGTCATCAATTATTATCGGCTGTTGTTGTTGTAGAGGTAAGGCGTGGTCTACAACCACTGGGTCGCGAGATTTTTGAAAATATACTCATATCCGCGACCTTTTGACCTTTGTAATTTTTTTTTGCACGAGATCGACTTTTTACAACTTTTTTGCGCGGTAAGAAATGTGTAATCAAAAATTCAGCTCAGTAGGAATTTTTCCCCAGATCGTGTGTTTGAAATTCCTAAAATGACTGGACTATAGCATTTTTTTTATTAAACGTATCCCAAGTTACTCGTTACTACATCCGCTGGCTGTCGATGAAACATCATTTCAGTGCGTGTACCCTGTATAGTGTAGTACAAGCGGTCGCTGTATCACAGAGACGGCAGGTATTAATATAGAGAATTAACCACCCTCCATACATCCAGGATTTGAAGTTTAGACCTCCGGAACGGAGATGAGATCATCTCAGACGCCTTACCACTTGAGCTAGTGTCCCGTCACTTCTAAGTTAATTCATTGTTTCTGCACCTTAACGCCTTTGTTCTTATCTGTATATTTTCCTTCCAGGTGTTCAGTCGCCACGGCCTGGAGGTGGTTTCTCCTCTCCGGGAGAAGTTCGACCCCAACCTTCACGAGGCTCTCTTCACGCAGGTCCGTCTTATGTTAGACTTCATTGATAAACACGTGTTTAGGGGAATTCAAATTTAATCAAATTACTTGTTTCTTTGTACTAAGGCTCGCAACACACTGGCCACGTGTTTACTATAACAATGAATGACTCTCCAGCTAGCTGTTGGGTTCTGCTCCGCCCTCATATCTAAGCCTCTTTAATACATGTTATCCTGGTATGAGGTCTCATTGCACATCTCGCGTATCCCTTCATCAGATCCTGGCTTAGTCAAGGCGGAACTACCTCAGAACAGCACTTTTCATGAAAAAATAAGCTTGAAATCGATCTTTAATTGTATTTTACCTTATACCGTAAACATTAGTTGAATTGAGAACTTCCACCTTTTTGAAGTCGGTTAAAGCACACCCTATATCACTCCTTATAAAAATTATCGTATGTTAAGTGAAAAGCTTATATTTTAAACGGACAGCTCAGTATTTATCGGTACGGATAAAGACGACACTCTTGTAATATGTGGTTGTGGTCGCAGGAGGTCCAGGGAGCGGAGCCGGGGTCCGTGGTGGCGGTCAGCAAGGTCGGCTACAAGCTGAGGGGTCGCTGTGTGAGGCCGGCGCTGGTCGGGGTCGCCAAGGGAGCCTCCTAGTGGCGCCGGCGCTCCTCGCACTCGTTAAATACCAAATTATATTTTAATATTTGTCCGGTGACTGGGTGATGTGCATATTATGAAAATTGTGTGTTGTCTCGGCATGTAGCGTACTGCGGACCCAGCTTGGTAGTATTCAGACCTCAGTACGGGGAGCGTGGTGCGACACTCCTCAGTACTGTCCCTTGTAAGTGCAGCACAATTAATATGTTTAGTAATCTTTGTCACAGTCAGCGTCAGCGTCTCGTCTGTGAAGAGCATTTATTTATCAGTTTCTAAATCAATCCGCGTTGAATGTCCGTATGTTTTATATATTTTAGTACTAGAATTAAAGTGGAGCATTGTTACAAATCGTATTTTATTTCACACTGTCCGTGCCCGCGGCTTGTATACCATATTATTTTTGCTCATAAATTTCTTTGAGCGGTCTTACTTAGGCACGTCTATACATCAGTTATGTTCCAGTTAAGTCGAAGCATTTATACATATATGAATATTGCAAATAGCTTTAATGAGATAACATTTGAGAGCATAACTCAATATTCTATTTCAATAGAAGAAACGAACAGACAGTCTTAAACTCCCACCAATCATTCGGATGACAAATAAGAGACATTGTAATGTTACACATATCTTTAATAAACACTGCACTGTCTGTCAGTCCTTTCCCCGAGCCCGCACTCCCCACGAAAACACAAGATGAGTTCAAGAGACGATGAAATCGCAGCGATACAAGGGACCAGTCCCGTTATGATTACTGTAGCGTGGAGCCTGTAACGGAAATTAAATTAAAAAGGAAATTCTTTTTTGCGTCATATTCGTCGTGAGGAGCGTCGCTCGCACGTCCGCGACGTGTGTGTCCGTGCTGTGGCCGGCGGTGGGCGCCTCTAGAACCCCTCCTGGTACAGTTTGGAATCGAGCCTCGCTTGCAGCAGTTCCAGCTGCCTCCGCGCCTCGCACGGCGGGAAGTTGGACAACTCATAGTACTGCGGGGCGATCCGGAGCAACCACTCCGCTGAAATTACACAAAACAAACGCCTCTTCATACACAACTCATATGATTCAAAATCACTTCCAAGCATTACTCTGACATTATTAATATTATTTTTTGTCGGCTGTTTTATTATTTCAAGCCTCCTTCTAATGTCGCGGGCAATCCGTTCAGCCAGTTTCTGTCAACGCCTTATGTCACATGGACTGTATGTATGTCTGTCCGTCAGCCGAGCTCCTATCCCGCTACATGATATAAGTCTGTCTGTGTACGTTTGATGTCGGTGACTGTTCGTATGTAGTTCTTGGTGGTGAGCACGAACTCGTTGTATATGACCCAGTCGGGCTTGTGGTCTAGACACGTGGAGGGGTGGAGTTGGACCTGCTGGTTGTCTTTCACCGTCAGGTAGTGGCCGGTCCGCTCTAGGTGCGCCACCTGGAACATGCGCACATACATACATGGGTAAACCCTCCAACCGAACCCACGACACATGTTTGGGCTTCAACACTGCCCTCAGCTCACGCTGTGCTCAGGAGAATACTCCACGGCACTAGTATTATGCATGAAGTCTGAACCCGGCTCCCAGTATGGAGGTAGTGTTCCAGTTACAAAATAAGTGAGGTCTTTTAAAGTCTTATCGTGACTAGAGTCTACGTACTTGCATAAAGAAGCCATTGACGAGAGCTTTCCTTATATTAATGTAGTAGTCTTTGCTTGTGAACTCGGTGCTGGTCCTCTTCAGGTTGAACCTGAAACATAATGGAATCTCTTCATCAAACAACCAAACTGACGCTTCCTTCTATGACAAATACAAATTCTTTTCTCATCGTGCTCAGTCCACTGTATAGGGAGCGCGGGTCGGCTGCGATCGTCACCTGTCCATGATCCTGCTGAGTTGTTGCCGGACATTATCACCAGACTTGAGTGACCTGTAGTTGATGAAGTTGTCGTAACACCAGTGGGGGTCATCCATATCTGGAAATATTAACGTCAAGACATGTTATAAAACAAAGTCCCTCGCCGCGTCTGTCTGTCTGTTCGCGATAAACGGGAAAACTACTGCGCCGATTATAAGACAGTTACCACCGCTCGATAGCGTGATTCTCGAGGAAGGTTTCAGTATATAATTTGTTAAGTTTTTGTATTTACTTGTGTGTACATTAACGATATTTGTTGAAGATGTCGGGAAAACGTGAGCCGTCTGAGAGCTTTTAACGAAACCGCTGCCTGAAGTCTTTGAGATATAACAAAATAATATATGGTGGAATTGTGTATCTTATGAATAACATACTATATGCATTTTACAACTAAAAATCGGCATTCCTAAAGCGTTTATTGGAAAGCTATTTATATAAACACCGTATTAAGTCTTGTCATGGATGGGTGACCAATTCGACTTTTATCTCTCTTTAACCACAAGTATCTGACTCATAGCTATATAGATAATAATAGATATGTTAGCTTACACTTAACATACAAATGATATGATATGATAATGGAGACACGATAGCTCAATCGGCACATTGACTGAAAGGAAATATTCCGGCCAGTCCCTACTTCCGCACGTATTGTAATGGGGACTCACTCTGCTTGAAGGCGTGGTACACGTTCAGCAGCGTGAGGTGGTCACCGTCGATGTGAGCGAACCTCATCTTGGCCTCGTCCGCAGCCTTCCTTACTTCGTTGGGACGCACGAAGCATTGCGGGACTGAAATAGGACGAAAACATATCTCGTTAACATATATTAGCTCCTGGACTTCACAGACATTAAATAATGTAGGCAAATTAATAAAGTAGGGTGGCTGGTCTAGTGATGTATCAGTTATCGATGGATTTGCTAGTGAAAAGGTCGGTGATGTGACTTGGTGATATCGTCATAAATTAAAAAGATAATTAGTAAAATATTTTCCTAGCTATATGGAGCCCACGGAATGAGGGAATGCTGCTGTGATCATATATACGTGTGTTAATTTACCTGACAGCATGGCGGTGATGGAGAGTATCTCGTTGGAACAGTTGTGGTTACAGCTGGCGATCAACATCTTAGCCAGCTGAGGGTCGAGAGGGAACTCCGCCATCACAGCGCCCAGGTCGGTCAGGTTGCCGTCGTCGTCTGGAATGTATCGAACAGGTTACGGGCCACAGGTCACGAGTCAAAGCTGGTTCCGTCCGTGTAGGTGTGCGTGTGTGGACTCACCGAGCGCGGCCAGGTAGTTGAGCAACTCCAGCGCGCGCATGAGCGTCTCCGGCGCCGGCGGGTCCATGAAGTCAAAGTGCACCAAGTCATCGATGCCCAGCTTTTTCAACTGCAAAACTACAGATCCTAAGTTTGATCTGCAAATGCAAGGCGGATAGCATTACATTGTGGCATTAGAGCGACCGCGGGCTGCGAGCCCTGCCTCGGGGTTTTAAGGGGCAATACGCAGAGTGTGATAGTGTCTACAGTTAAAAGACTTGACTCGTATTAAAATACAAACGACATCCTCTCTCTCCACACACACGCTATGCTAGGTCTACAACTAATGTCACCTCAGGATCTCGGGGTATGTGTTATCTTGCATTTCGTCCTTGTAGGCCTTCTCCGTGTACAGCCTGAAGCACTTCCCCGGCCTGGTCCGGCCCGCTCGACCCGCTCGCTGCTGGGCCGAGGCCTTACTGATGGGAGACACCAGCAGAGACTCCACCCTCACCCGCGGGTTGTAAACCTTCTGTTTGGAGAAGCCCGTGTCTATGACGAACACAACGCCGTCTATGGTGAGCGAGGTCTCCGCTATGTTCGTGGAGACCACCACTTTCCTGCCGATCCTGCCGTTCGGCCTGTTGGGGGGCGCCGGCTCGAATATCCTCTGCTGCAGGTTGGGCGGCAGCGTCGAGTACAGCGGTATACACTTGAGTTCGCCGACGTCCGGTCCTAGGTTGTCTATCTCTCTCTTTATCCTCTTGCAGGCGTCCTCGATCTCCTCCTGGCCGGTCAGGAACAACAGTATGTCCCCGGCCACCTCCTCGCAGATGTGTATCTGTATGACGGTCCGTATGGCCGCCTCCAGGTAGTCCCTCTCGGGCTGCGGCGTGTAGAATATTTCGACGGGATGTGTCCGCCCCGGTACGTTCATCAAGGGTGCGTTGTCGAAGTACAGTTGAAACTTGCCCGCGTCCAGCGTGGCCGACATGATAACGAGCTTGAGGTCGGACCTCTGCTTGATGACCTCTTTGAGCACCCCCATCAGTATGTCGGTGGCGAGGGTCCTCTCGTGCGCCTCGTCCAGCAGTATGACCCTGTACTGCTCCAGCATGGGGTCGGACATTCCCTCTCTCAGCAACATACCGTCCGTCATATACTTCAGTACGGTCTGCGGTCCCGAACAGTCCTCGAACCGTATGCTGTAGCCGACCTGTTGCCCCAGCGCCACGTCCATCTCCTCGGCCACTCTCTGTGCCACGGACATGGCGGCCACCCTGCGGGGCTGGGTGCAGGCCACCCCGTGTGCCTGTCCGCCGGTCACGGCAGCAAACTCGACGCACCACTGCGGTATCTGCGTGGTCTTCCCCGAGCCGGTCTCTCCGACCAGCACCACGCACTGGTGTGTATTCAACAGTCTCATGAAGTCGTTCTTGTACTCCCACACCGGCAGGCCGAGACGTCGCCTCAGCAGCTCGTGGTAGCGAGGGGAGTGGGGAAGACCTGTAGAATAAAATTTTATATATACTCTCCGGTACTTGAATGAAAAGTAAGAAAAAGATAACTAAGACCACAGTTATCAAGTCGGTCGTGGAATGTTCGAGAGGTGCATGGGTCACCTGTGTATGGGTTCAACCCCGGCGTGCTGGCGGGTGTGCTGGAGGGTGTGCCGGGCGTCGTGGCTGCTGTCGTCGACTCCGAGGCCTCACTGCCGCCAGCCTTAGCTGCTGCCGCCGCTTTCTCCTCCCTAAACAAATTACACATATTGAATATAAGCAATTAATTCTTCTTTTGATATGTATATGTACTATCTAACCTATAAAACTCGAAGTTATCATTTTGTCTTCGTATTAATGCCATAAATAGAACATCAAGTTAAAAATCGCCGTAATTTCATTTATATAATTATATCTACAAATAAAACAACGAAATTTAATATTAATAGTCACATGTTGATAGTTGATACAGAATATTTATTAAATAAGTCGGTTATATAAATGAAGCAGTAATAGGACCCGTTCAGCAGTGTACAATAAAATCATTAAATAATTGTTTAAAATCTTATTACGTTTCTTACGAATTACTTTTCTTGTTGTTGATTTCTTTGATCTTAGAACATTATTGATGAATTCTATAATAGGTGAGACTCACGATTCTCTGTTACATGATAGAGTTATAATGTATTTAAAACGACGCTCTGAATTTTCATAACCAATTGTTATTCGTTTCTTAACAATTCTTAAAAACATGTAAACATTAGCTCAGCGCCACTCTAGTCACAAAATGTTACAGCGCCATCTATCATAGTATAAAGTAAGTTGAGTTTGAGTATAATTTTTGTTTTCTACATATTATTTTATTACTTTATTTTGTATCTCTATAAATAATCTAATTACTTTGAAAACGAACGCTCGCAATTAATAAATTAATATTACCATAGAAATAATATTGAAAAACTAACGTGATGATATTTTTTCCGAGAAGTTTTAAAATGAATCAAGTCACGTTTTTGAAAAAATGTTTTTAAAGCAATTTAAGTACATCGAGAGGTAAGATATGTGAGTGTTATAATTATATCACAGTTTTTCAAGTGCGAATTCTATCAATATGTACGGTAATTAAAATATTTAAACAAAGAAAATACAAAAGGAGCATGGAGCTATAAAATTAAATTCAACACTTTACTTGCCTTTTTTTCTTAATAAACGGATCCATCACTTCAATCCTTCTCTTAGACATCGTCTAATAAACACATATAACACTAAATACGGCTATAAATCGAGATTATTATCTGATTTTTAATAAAACGAGGCAGAATACAAAATGGCGACTGTCCGGTATACAATCATCACAGATTATTGTTAATTAACTCCACAGTCAACAAAAGTAAATTTAATTAAATATTTAACTTTTAATATAAGGATATACATTAAAAACAATATTTTTTTCTTATTATGTCATACTCTTTCACTTTCCTCGAGAAGTTGACTACATTTTTTATTTACATTTTTCATATAGCTTACATATTTCGTCTAAAAAGTAAAGCTTTCCAAAAATATAACTCTCTATTATATCTTAAATGGATAGAGAAATAAAGTATTTTTTTTTAAATATATAATTTATGAACAAAATTTCTTGGAAAAGTAAAAAGTCTCATATTCGGAAATAGGAAGTTCGGAACGTTTACAAACAAAAAATAAAAAATGTCACACTCACACCGTTGTATAAACTGCGTATTTATCTCCGTGCTTTTTAATTAATATAAAAAATAGATTCACTATGTAAATTTGTATATATAATTACTTTGGAAGCTTTGTATATAATATCAGATATATTATTCGTGTAAATATCTGTATACCGTTCCTTTGTGCTGTGTAAATTCGAAATTGTAGAAAATATAGGTGAAGTCCTAAATCATTCTATAGTGGTATTATTTCGAAATCGAAAAGTATGTACGATATAGTGAATTATCTTTAAAACAAACGTAAGTAAAACTGTTATAGTTACAGTTTCTATTTTACATGACTGGTTAAATGGTCACAGGCGATGGTGAGCACATCAAGATGGCTGCCAGACCTCTTAAATGATTTGTTTATATTTTGATGTTTAATTGAACATTTCAATAATATCTGGCTGTTTAAACTCATTAGATTATATAAATTTGCACAGGACGAATCGTATTAAGTGATTTTTCAACAAGATCGTGATACAGGTCAATTGAGGTTATTGATCTACTAACTTGTTAAAAAAAGCAAGAGATTTAAATCAATTCTTGTTTTTCTATATATTCAAAAATAATGTAACATTTACGAGTTTAATAAAATTTAAGTAAATATTGCCGATTTTGAACATGTCTTCATTTAAGGAATCTAGGAACTTGTATACTAAAAGCTTCTGTTAAATTATAAAAAAGTTTTTCCTTTCTCTAGCGAGTTACGGAATCGTATACAAATTGTAATGAGATCGAAAATTAATGCATAGATTTATAGACACGCTGTCTCTATCATAACAAAAACATGATTATAATGTGATATATACTTGGTAATCAAGATCATTTGAGTACAGTTTTTGAACGCGAATGTATGCATTAGAACAATTAAAAGGTTTTGAGTCATACATTCTGATATTAATAGCTTCATTGGGCTTAATTATTCTTTATTGTTATGAATGTTCCGAACAAATTACAACTTTATACTCAAGTACTAAGAACCAACATCAAGCAATTAACTTTGAGTTACTTTTTGTCTGGTGGTACACAATACATTTACAATTCAGTTTTCCTAGATTCACTTGCCGTCTGTATGTTGAATGTAAATTCTATATATATATATTTGATTGTAGATGGTAGTTTATAAACTGAACTGCACATAGTTTAAACGAGCATCATGGGACAGCAGACGTCGAGGAAGAGTGAGTAGCGACATGTTTATACACATTATCTTATTTACTGTTATTGTATTGTTACCTGTATCATGTAACATGCACCTCACATATGATGAAGTATATAAATTACTCGGTATATTATATCTGGAGCAGATCATTTACTTAATGTTTTAACTAAATGAGAATATCTAAAGTTGTCTTATATAAATAGTTTTAAATTCAATATAAGTTTCATAGCTTTTATCATTGTTAGTGACTTTGTACACTCTACTCGAGGGCTTAGAATTTTTCTGTTATAATGTTCTTATTAATTCAATTTGTGAGTTAATTAGTTTATATCATACAAAAGAAGCAAACCTTAATTAGTTGGTAAACCAAATGTCTCAAAAAGCTAGTTTTTTTTTATGTGATCTTTAACTCTTTAGAATAAAACCTTTTTGTAAAGCGAGCATCATATTGTAATAACACTAATGACTATTTAATAAGTCTTCAAAGAGGTATCATACTATCAGAACCTTTATATACAGCCTTCATAATATACACATAGTTAGAGTACATTTGGTTTTGTAGATAAGTGGTGTATACACAGTCGGCACATTAGATTCTAGTGCCTTTGAATTTTGTTTCAACAGAAAATTAATCAATGTCTATTGTATGCATCATGTGTAATAACACTGATAGCCTCGGGATAAATATACTGTTAGATGTCATTCTGATGTCTAACATGCTGCTGTAAAGTTTCATCAAAATCTGTTGAGCAGGATATAAGATATAAAGATGCATTTACAACATTAGTAAGGTGTTATGCTAATGTGCGCCAGGCGGGGAGTGTAGCTGCGGCTGCGGCGCCTGGGAGAGACGAAGAGAGGGAGACTCGCCCAGCAGTGTTCATAGATACGTGAGTGCAGTCACCGACAGGTCAGTAGGGGGGGCGACACGGGGAGCTCCCGGCGTTATGGGTAGCTTCATAGGATAACGATGAGTGCTGTGACAGATGGAGCGGGCGAGAGTGCGCCTGTCGCCGGAGACGGTGGAGGCGCCCGGCCTGTGTGTGCACCGCCTACAGACGAGTCAGCGACGCCTGCCACGACGACAGGTCCGCTTTATATACATATATATATACTAAATAAATGTCAAAGTTATGATAGTTTATAAGATGGAATTGTTTTATATACCAACAGACTAGCGGCCGTCCTTACACTGGGAGCGAGAGATCTCAGGAGAGAGCTGGACGCCATAGTCATTAACACAGGTAATGGACACGTGTAGCACAAGTGTAGTGAATAAAACAAGACATTCATTAATGATGGTATGTTGTGTTGTAGACGGTGACACTGGCAGAGACCACGGGGAGCCCACAGCTGAGGTCTATGTCCTGTCCGTCGGTCCGAGGAGGTTCAGTATACATGTGTTGACACTTGTCTTCATTATAAAACACTTGAAATCTCTCCTCTGTATATTGTCATTTTGCAATCGTTGGAACAATATACATATATAGACATTCTCAGTTTAGGAATGTGACCAATACTGTTGCCAGTATCTTTACATGAAGTATATGTTTCCAGTGACACAGACTCCACCCCCGAGGGTCGAGCTACTGAGCTGGTGCAGGCCAGCGATCAGTCTATAAGGAGGTTCCAGGTGATTATATAGTATATTGAAGTTAGAACAAGAAATTAAGACTATATCAGATGAACGACTACAGATGGCGCCTCTGTGGCACGTTGACTTATTTAAATCCTGTGATTTCAGTGGCTGTATACCGTTTGTCTTATTTCCCAGGTGGTGTGTGGCGGCGAGCTCCGCGCGCTTCTCCTCCGCTGCCCGCTCCCGCCCGCCCTCGTGCCGCCCACCGTACACACACAGGTTGTCACATATATTGTTTGAAGCGCGACTTCGCCGGCGCGGTGTATAGTAATAGTATAAGTCATCTTTATTACATCTGGTTTTCCTGTGATGTACATGTTCAGGTCGACTACAAACACTGTCTAGTGCCGGACCTGCAGGAGATCACGGCTTGCTCGTTCTACTGGGGGAAGATGGACCGCTACGAGGCGGAGAGACTCCTGGAAAACAAGCCCGAGGGTATGTGAGGGCTCCACCGCCTACCACCCACCACCCGTCACCCGCACATTCACACGCCGCTATATCGTTCCAGGCACGTTCCTGCTCCGCGACTCGGCCCAGGAGGAGCACCTGTTCTCGGTGTCGTTCCGTAAGTACGGCCGGTCGCTCCACGCCCGCATCGAGCACTACCAACATCGGTTCAGCTTCGACTCTCACGACCCCGGGGTGTTCGCCGCCCCCACGGTCACCGGCCTCATAGAACACTACAAGGTGATTGATCCACATACATGTCCCACTAATTCATCATGCTGTGTATTGTTGCTCAACTCCGCCGCCCCCGCCAGGACCCGGCCTGCGTGATGTTCTTCGAGCCGATGCTGACGGCTCCTCTGCCGCGCAGCTCTCCTTTCTCTCTGCAGCAGTTGTCGCGGGCGGTGATCGTCTCTCACGTGAGCTACGACGGCGTGGAACACCTCCCGCTGCCGGCCCGCCTGAGGGCCTTCCTCAAGGAGTACCATTACCGGCAACGCGTCCGCGTCCGCCGCCTGGAGAGCGACTCGTACGAGCGAGCCTAGCGACCGCTCTACCACCTGCCACCGCTGGAGTA
This sequence comes from Danaus plexippus, assembly GCF_018135715.1. Classification (NCBI taxonomy): domain Eukaryota; kingdom Metazoa; phylum Arthropoda; class Insecta; order Lepidoptera; family Nymphalidae; genus Danaus; species Danaus plexippus. The sequence continues at coordinate 1,577,470 of NW_026869858.1, forward strand.
CCTGCCCCGGCTGCTGCACCCGCGCTGAGCCCCAGGGCTCCCGTGAAGGACGTGGATGGTGTGTGGTTATCCTAACATAGTTGGAAGTGATAAAACTGGGCTTACCTAACGTTAGATGTAAATATATGATATACCGTTACTATGAGTATTAACATAGAGAGCAATGTAAATATTATTTATTATACTGTGTCCGTGTAGAGCGGCTCGTGCTGTGAGCCGTCAGCCAGGTGTTGTTAACTGAAGGTTCACAACCTGCGACAGCCGTCACCTGCTGGTGGTAGAGCTAGTGTTGACCGTACTCCGCTGTATTACGTTATATATAATATATGTATTTTAAAACTGTCCGTGTTTTTATTTAACCGATTCCATCTATTAGTGTTCATTAATGGACAATTTTAAACGGCTATTTTTCAGGTTTCGTTCAAAAAGAAAAACTATAATCAATTTACAAAATATGTATTTTGTTTGGTTTCTCGCCTTCCTCCAACACCTCCCAGAGATCATTCTGTACACTCATTCCAAATCATTTATTGCTCACATATCGTAATTAAATAATAAGTACAGATCAATTGCATTATATATATACACGTGTGACACACGGACAGGTGTGTGTCAACTGTCAACACACTCGAAACTACACACACAATGTACAAAACTCATTTCTGTATGTATGTCAGTCTGTTACTATTATGAATTGATAAATTTGTCCAAATTATTGTAATATACATATATATATTAAATCTTTTAAATCCTATCAATAATTTAAAATGCATAGAAAACGAACTGAAGAATAAGAATCCCAAAGAACGGCATCATTACAAACAAGAAGAGGTCATAAGACATGTCAACAAGGTCTGATATATATATTAGTAGACGACCTCTGATTTGTTGTTGGTTTGTGTAAGTATTATGGCACCGCCTCTCAGAGAGAGATGACACAGTCACCAGGACCACTCAAAGTCCGCCGGCCGCGGACCAGTTCTCCATGTGTGTGGGGTCCTACATCACCCAGTAACCTGGTCGCCGATAGCTTCGCTTTATACATTATGATACAATATAACAATCCTTAAACCTGTCCAAACAGCGGTCGTTGTACAAACTTATATTAACTTAAAGCTACACCTGATTCCTTACAAATATAATTGAACTCGTCTTGTGTCTTATATGTACGTGGTAAGTCGTAGAGCTTCCGGCAGTTTGTGTCGTGTGCGTTCACAATATAAACAGTATGTACACTCCGCGGCGCCGAGGTGTTCACGGTGAGGGTCAAGGTCTCAGCAGACCGCGGGCCTTCGCCGTCAGTCGGCGGACGCGGCCACGGGAGGAGATGGACACGGGCCCGGCCCCGGAGCCTCCCGAGCCGGACCGCGGAGGCCCGTGGCCGTTGTAGTAGTCGTGGTCGTTGCTGGTGGTCGCCACGTGGTTGTTGTGGTTGTGGTTGTAGGTGTGACGATGTGACGGCAGTCTCTTGCTGATGGCGGCCACGGAGTCGTCTTCGCTATCTTCGTTGTACCGCCGCGGGGAGCCGCGCCGTCGGAGAGGCCTCCGCGACGTCGAGCCCGACCGTGAACCGGACAGCGAGCCTCCTCGCGAACCCGGACCGGAGCCCTGGCGCTGTCTGCAAAAATATATACAAATAGATTAAAGGTAACGACGGGAGACATTGAATCATTAAACTACTATCTCCTAAGATATTTTCTGTCAATATCTCTTCATTATCTCCATGAACAAGTGACGTCACCTGTAGTGTAGTAGAGGCGCGTCGTCGTCGGTGGAGTAGTTGTTGTTGGGTCTGTATGAGCGGTCCGACTCGTATCTCACTCGTCTGGCGGAGTGTTCGCTGCGCCAGCCCGAGCCGGTGCCGGAGCCCGAGGCGGAGCCCGAGCCCGACTCCGAACTTGAGCTGGAGCACGAGCCCGACGAGTACGGCTCGCGGACTCTTCTATAAGGATAATGTTAGCAAGTTATTTCTTGCATGTATATATGAAGTGAGTTTGTCTGTCTGCGTGTTACCGTTTGTTCGGTCTGTCGTCGCTGGAGCCCGAGCTGCGCGGCCGCCGCTTCACGGACTCACGCTGAAACAATGATATAACGCTTAGAATAATAACTAACTCTACACCTGCGTTGATACTGAACACATTATTTGGGGTCCGTCTCCGCATGTTTCCGAGGCCCGTCTGCTACTCACCGTCCCCGCGGGTCCCCTGGGGCCCTCGCTGGTGCGCGTGTTCTCGTCGTACTCCAGCTCCACCTCGTCCTCGACCAGCTCCTCCTCCACCACCTGGTGAGGCATGTCGTATATATTGTACGTAACCACATATAATAATATTCTCATGTATGTATGCTGTATAGTTCCTTTTAATTGAATTTAACAACCTCGTAAACAAACGCGACCAGCTGATATTGACAGAGACTTGTCCTGCCCCTGGTGATTTGAATACTTTTTAAGATACTTTAATTTTAATTATTATATTAAAGTATTTATATAAAAAAAAACTTTAATTTAATTATATTTAGTTAAGTATTTATTAGTGAGTTTAGAAATGCAGAACGACTGGTAACATTTAGGAGATGTTTGCATCCCAGTAGCACTAAAATGGCGCACTTTAATTAATGATTGGTCGCCAGCATTGCTAACATTTTATCTCAATGCATTCCAAACGACTCTCTCAGATTAGAGAAATTTAGTAAGAAAGGAAAAAGGCGCCGAAAAAACTGGCTCTATCTGCGGGGAGGCAGTTGGAACTGCTAAGCATTTGCTGGTGGGCTGTGGGGTACTCCTGGATACTCGCGTACTCGCGTCGTCACGATAGGGTTTTAGAAATCATACGTGCAGCGGTTAGTCTCTCGGTAGCCAGAGCGCAAAAAGAAATAACCACGAACGAACGATTAATAGATTTTGTGAGAGATGGCACCAGGGGTTTAAAATCAAACGTCAAGCCTTACTGTGTCCTTAAAGCGGCTTCGGATTGGACTACAATGATGGATACTTATGAGAAACAATATAAAATACCAGAGGATGTCTGTGATAGATGTGATACCCGACACCAGACATATTCCTGTATACGAGAACTTGGAAGCGCGTTGCGTTAATAGAGCTGACGGTTCCTTGGGAAACGAATATCCCCAAGGACCATGCCATCAAGGTCACTAGTTATTAAAAAAACCGTTTAATTTGTAATTTTTTAGTCCCGCCCGCTAAATACCAGGAAAAAATGCAATTTTACTGCTCGGTTTTAAACATGATCGTGTCAATTTGACAAACGCCATCAATGTTCGTGCTCAAAATAATTTGATAAAAAAACAAAATACACGCAGTCGAAAGATGAAAAGGTTGTTGGAAACAGCGGCGGGCGCCTTGAGACGTGGCTATCAGCAGTGACGTTCAACTGTACGCGAGACCGGAGTGATCCTGGTCTATTGCTCTGTTTACAGATTGTCAAATTCTACTGAAATGAACTAAGTGTGTGTTTCTTTTGTGTAACCTCTATGTGCGTCGGTGACTCGCTCTCCGGCGCGCTCGTCCACTCCTCCGCCAGCTCTGTGTATACAAAGCATTCCTTATTTAAATAAACGACTATTAAAGAACATGTTGTAACGAAGTACTGACAAACAAACAAAAATACTATTCAGGCGACTATACTACGAACGCACACACGCGCGCTTACAACGGATACCATATACATATATAACTCACGCGGCGGCGCCTGGCTGCTGGAGGCGGTGGAGGTGTTCTTGCTCTTCTTCCCGACTCCTTTCCCTGTAACACGAACCCTCGCCTGTAGAGGTTCCGCCACGGATCATGATCACTGTCGCGTGTCATCGGAATATCGACCAACCTTTCCTGTGCGAGGTGAGCGGCACGTCGCTGTCCCAGGAGTCGGCCCTGGCGGGCGGCGGGCGCTCGACTCGTGTGCTCGAGCCCGAGCCGTTGTCGTGTCGGCTCGAGCCCGGGCCGCTAGAGCCGTGGCTCGAGGTGTGGCTCGTTTCTCTCAAGGCGTGAACCCTCCGAGACGTGGCCGCCAGCGGCTCGCACTCCGAGCTCGCGGACGAGGGTGGACGGACGACTGCGGGCCCGGGCCGCGGCTCTGCATCTACCGCGTGCAACACATACATTATACGCTGTGTAATAAATACATCGTTTACGCCAACGGATCATAACGTCATGTGTTATTCTTTCATACAAAATACTTATTTTATTTCAACGGTTCTCACCAAGTGGTTCCCCCCCTCCCCCCTGCCGACACCTCCTCGCCCTGGTCCTCCGTCCTCTATCTCTGTCTCTGCCCCTGTTCCTCCCCTCCCTGGTGCTCCGTATCTCGACCGGGAGTCTCGACCACAGCGACTCAAACAACGATGACAACCGGACGGTCATAGAATATATCTGTAGGCGAGAAATATTCGGGTTCATGTTACCACGGCTGGGGATCTCTCGGGCTCTCGTGTGTTAGTGTGTACGTTACCCGGCTGCGTTTGTTCGTGTTGTAGAGGCGACTGTTGGCGAACACCAGCCTGACGTCGGCGGCGAGCTGGTCGGAGCGCGAGTAGTGACCCTGAGACAGGCGCCGGCTCACCGTGCCCAGGTCCATGGGGTGAGTCACGACACTGCGGTAGTCTGCCGACGAGTGTTAGAGGATATAGTATTGATAGGAGGGACAAGCGAGGGAGAGGCGCGCTCGCTTACCGGGGGCTTGTGCGGACGATACGGGGTGTCTGAAGGGCTCCGCGTCAGCGCTGGCGGTGAGCTCTTGCAGTAGAGCGGAGCAGGCGGAGCGCCAATCCCGGGGGGGCGCTGCCCTCGGAGGACCCGCCCGCTGATGACCCGTATGAGGCACCACGCCGCGGGGTGTCGGACGCTTCTGGAGCGGAACACGACACACTCATGACATTACTGGATCTCTATTATACCCTTTCTATTCTTGGCTCTGTCTTGTCTCAGTATTCCGTACCTTATGAGCTACGTCGTCGTCTTCGTCGTCCGAGTGGTAGGAGGCGGCCAGCTCGTGGTACTGCGCCACCACGTCCACCTGCTCCCACGACCTGAAACACCACAGACGACACATTCACACAGAATACAACGCGAACAATGTCGGGGTCTGCAACTAGTGCCATACATAATAATAATGTACATATGTACGCGTGTGTGTACGTCACCGTATAATATTGAGCAGTAGGTCGGTGACGAGTCTAGCCTGCCTCACTATGGGCGAGCGAGGCTCGTTGAAGCGCTCGGCGTTGGTCGCCAGCCAGCGAGCGTCGAACTGAGCGGCGGCCGCGCGACGATAGAACTACACAGGACGGGCACTTTATAAGGTGATATTATTATAATAAGAAGAAGCAGGCGATAGTCAGTACTGACGAGGTTCTCGAAGCGCGCCCGGATGGTGGCCAGGTCCACGGGGTAGGGCACCACGAGGGCGTACGAGGGATACAGCTGCAGGTCCACCGGCGCCACGAACGGTTCCGCCACGGACAGAGACATCACCTGACACACACACTAGTGTTATAACACACGACTCTCTTCGCCACACTCCTGAGGCTTGATATAAACGTAAGCAGCCGAAATGGCCGATGAGAGCTGGCTTAATATGGATACAGTAATCATTCCTGCATCTCTTATTGTCGCTTAACAATCGACTATCCTCAGTGTAGCGCGCGTGTCACCTGTGAGATATGCTGTGCTATGGTCCTACAGGCCTGTGGAGGCCACTCGTTCAGCAACACGGCCTCCAGCTCGCGGGGCAGCACCGGCACCGCGCCCCCAGGCTCCGACGGCAGTCTGACACACACAAACCACGAGATAAACATTGATAATCATATTATGAATGAGAAAGTCTAAGTCCACATGATTGTTACTCCTACTCTTCAGCACTTGTCAATGTATTTTAATGAGATCTACCGCCATACCTCTCCGGGTCTATGGGCTCCAGGTCCCAGGGTGACAGTCTCTCCACCTCCCCGTTGTCCCACCTCACTCTCAGCGACAGGAAGTGACCTGTAAGTCAACACGCACACGTCACTACCTTCCACTCTTCTCACGCTTCCCTCCACCTGCCAGTATACTGACCGGCAGCCTCCTTGGCCCAGGCGCCCCCCCTGTCGTCGGAGCTACCTCTGTCCGCGGCGCCGCCCTCGTCAGCCGCCATCCTCTCCACGACCTGTCCGGTCCACCATGAGTCGTCGATCATACAACGGAACCTGGATAAGAGAGGTCAAGTTACACTGGCTTCTTTCTCTCTCGCGCTCTCAGTGTGGGTGTGTGGGTGTGCGTGTGCGTGTGTACCTGTCCCCGGCGCCCCACCGCCTGGCGACCGCCGCATCGTAGTGGTGCCTTAGTACCAGAAAGTCAATGACGTCCGGCATGTCGTGGTAGCGGACGGTGAAGGAGCGCGCGTCTCTCTCGCGCACCAGCTTGAGACTGGCGACCCGCGGAGGACGGATCACGTACTTGATGCCGACCACCTGCACCGCCTCGCACTCCTGGAACATAAACACTTCCGGCGTAAACGACCGTGGCAGCTGCGGTAAGTTCTATGAGAGCTCTGGGCACATCAAACACTATAGCCGGCAGTCACTCCGCCTTCTCTACACTCACATATATCTGCATTCTCTCCCAAGGCTTGTCCCTGCTGTTTATTTTGTACAGATCCTTCTCCGCGACCGCCTCGAAGTACCGCTGGTGACCCTGGACGGAGATGGTTTGTCATTATGAGTGGATCAGTGACATATTAATTCTGCCCTGAGCCGTATATATTATTATAGCACGCTAAATTAGTTCTACTCCGCTATATATAGAGTCCACTCACTAGTCGGAAGTACAAACATCTGTCTCCCATCTGCGGGTGGTAGGGCGCCTTCCTGGGGGACACGGCGGTCAGCCATTCGCCGACGCGGTAGGCCTCCGGGAGGTCGGGGGCGGAGGCGCAGGGCGCAGGAACTCTCTTGGCGGCAGCGGGGGGGCGGCGAGCCGGGCGTCTCCGGGCGCGCTGCGGAGGAGACAGCGCCGAACCTCCCTCCCAGTCCGAGTACTGCGAGCTGGACGAGCTGTCCGTCTTGCTGGGAGAATGTGAACTGTCCGAGTCGCACAGCTCGGCGCTGGAGTGTCTCGTGCGTGAGGAGCGGGAGGAGCGGGATGTACGGGACGAGCGGGACCGAGACGAGCGGGACGACTGGGAGCCGGACAGGCGGACGGACTCGTCGGACGTGTCCGCGCTGTCGTCTGCTACCTCGGGCGGGTCGTCGTCTAAGCGGATCTGCAATGTGAAAGTTTAGGACGGGTCAGTTTCAACAAGTGATAAATGTATGCAAAGAGTGAATTTGCATAAGAAAAACAACAATGAGTACTGACCGGTATAACTTGAGCCCTGGGCGGTGGCGGACGGGTGCGGGGAGGCTGCGGCAGGCGCGGGCGGCGGCCTGGCCGGCGGCGGGGACCCTCGCCCGCCGTACTGATCATGACGGGGCGGCGCCGCATCTCCCGCCTGTACCACGACATCTCGTACGCGTTCAACTCGACACTGGCTTTCTCGAGGGCGTCCCTGGCGGAGGGCGCGAGGGGAGGGACGATCGGCCTCGTGCTGAGCGGCACGTCGAGACCCTGCCACGAGCCCGCCGTGTGGCGCACGCCTTCCCCTCGCCACACTCCATGGCCTCCCGCAGCCTCGCCCTCGGCCCCTCCCGCGCCTCCCGACAGAGGGTCGGCGGCCAGCGCTTCGATCATAGCGTCCAGTCTCGTGCGGGGCACCAGTTGCTCCAGCGGTAGCGCTTCACGACCCGGTACGAGCCGCTGATGGCGGGGCGCGTGGGGCGCTCCCTCCACGTCCACCAGAAAAGGCGGCGGCATCAGGTGTGGAGGCAGCTCTGTTTGTTCATCGAGAGCGCCGCCGAGAGCGTCTCGCGCCAGGGGCCGGTAATCCGTGTGAAAGAACAACTCGCGAGGTAGCTCCGACAGCAGGCGGTGCCCGGCGCCCAGACCCAGCAGCACCAAGTGTCCATGAGAGTCCGCAGCGGCGACGGTCGCGCCACCGCCGCCCCACTTGGCGTCGAAGATGGCGCCCTCGCCCTGACCCTCGATCTCGTTGTGGAACCGCGCCAGCGGCTCCTCTTCCAGCACGTGCCACACGAACAGTTGTCCGTCGTGTCCGGCCGAGAGCAGCACCCCCGGCAGGCGCGGGTGAGCTTCCAGCACGTAGGCCTCGTCCCGGTGTCCCGCCAGCGAGCGAAGTTGTTCCCCGCGCCGCGAGCACCACACACGGAGCGTCCGATCCGACACGGCGGTCACCACGAACTCGTCGCTCGCGTCCCAACACACCATCGTCACTTTCAACTTCCGCGGCTCCTCGGGTTGCTGAGCTCGCAATAACGTATGCCTCCACTGTGTGGCGTGCAGAGTCCAGAGAGCCGCCGTCCCGTCCTTGCTGCCGGACACGAAGCGTAGGCCACGGTGAGCCCAAGCAAGAGAGTCCACGGCGTCCGTGTGGGCGGCCATTTCGAGCACACGGCGCGGCCCGGCGGCCTCGAGCGCGTACACGCGGACACGCTGGTCGGCCGAGCCCGCCGCCAGGAAGGCGCCGCCTGCAGACCAAGCGGCGCAGATCATGTGACAGGCGCCCGGCCGGAGGCGCTCCACGTACTGGACGGGTTGAGACAGGAAGTGTCCGTCCAAGGAGCACGTCCAGAAGGCGACGGACCCATCCGTGCTTGTGGAGGCCAGCCAGCGCAGCTCCCTGTGAGCAGGCGGCGACCAGGCCACCGACGTGATGGTTCCGGCATGGGCTTGCAGCACGGCCCGCGGCGCGCCGGTCGCCAGGCACCACACGCGTACCAGACGCTCCACCGAGCCGCACGCCAGGAGAGCGCCGTCCCACGAGGCGCTCACGTCGGTGATCTCTGCGCCGGCCCCCCTCAGCGTGGCGCACAGTCGCCCGTCCAGCGCGCTCCACACCTTGACCAGCAAGTCGTCGGCCCCCGTCACTACGTAGCGCCCCGTTCGGTCGAACACGAGGCAGTAAACGGCAGACAGGTGGCCTAGTGTGCGGCGCTGCAACGTGAGACCTCTCAGCAGACGCGCGGGGAAAGGGCGCGGCGCGGCGGACGGCGCGGGTCCCGCCCCGCCCGCGGAGCCCGCGCGAGACCCGCCGCCGCCGCCCAGCTCGCGGCACACCAGACGACGCACTAAAACAAAATAAAATAAAATATATTACGTTTCGTTTCTCTTAAGATGTGTTATGGGACCTCGCTTCAGAAACCTTCCACTAAATACTAACCGAGAGTGTGGTCCTGTTTGAACGAGGCATATTTGGGAGGTGGACGAGTCAAGCTCTCGCTCAACAGTGACAGTCGGGCCTTCAGTTGTATATGCGTGGGTTGACTTTGTATCACTCCGTTCTGTAGTGCGATCTGTGCCGTGTTCTCTGGTCCTGGCAAAGCGATAGCGGGTGCCGTCGAGTAGCGAGCCAGTTGCAGGGCTCGTTCGCATACGAATACCAAGTGCTTCCATGATATCTCGGAATATTGTGAATCCTTGGAAGAGTAACAACATACATAATATCTTGCAAAATAACTTAGTATAAGTAATATAACAAACTTAAACCTAAATTTGTTGGATTTTCCTGTTTTACTATGTATTCAATATTATGAATATAGAACATGTATAAGTTTGTGCTCTCCCGCTTAACACGACCAACGGCCATTGCTAACACGTTCGTTTTTATTCGTTCAGCGACGACCAATAAAAGCCGGCTATATCTTAGTTCGGATGTTAGAGCAAGACGACACTACATGAGAAAGCAACTTTATCTTATGTTAGACAAGGACGGCTGCGTCCCATTTACATTATCACTCAAATCGAATGCACTATACAACTATATTTTTGCAAAAACGCAAATTACTCGAAAATAATAACTTAAACATGCCCAAAATATTTTTCTCGCTTTTCCATCGTAATTTAGCGATCAGTTTTATGTATAACACAAAACATGAAAATTTTGGCTTTTTTCGCAATTTATTATATACCATTCGCTTAACTCGTCAAAAAATGTAAATAAACACAAATTTTGGCGGTAAAAAGTTAGTGTCTTACCAGTTCATCGTACGACTGTGAATGAACGTTGCCCTCCCAGTCGATACGTTGCGGTAGCACCTGAAACAGGAAAGCGCATACAAACTTCTGTGTAAAGTTTCACTTAGTTTGACAGCCGCCACCACGTGCCTCGCAACCAAAACAACAATAAGGACTAAGCCCGGCACTACTAGGCAGAGCTTTACTCACCTCCGCGCTTGCCAGCTCTTTCAACAAAGTCTGTCAAAAAGAAACATACATTTTAATATTTTCAATGTCATATTATCATCACGATGACTGTTCTCATTCGATTTACCTTTGCAGTCTCTTTCAGAGGTCCACCGGAGAGAAATTTCGCTATCAAAAAGTAGAGTTCTGAAACCGGGAAAGCTACCATTACACGACCTCGTACATCGAACACTCACTTTATGTAGCTCGATTTTAAGTCACTAAACTTACCAGGACTGACATTGACCGGTTCGGTGGAATCCTCCATAATCCTATTGGCTTTATATAAACCCAAACTGGCCCTCAAACATCACAAAATCTGTTAAAATCCATCAAACATTTCACATAGAACATTACATTGTTGACGAAAGATAATGCAACCTTCTGTAATAATAGCAAAATGGCGTATACTGTCATGGTCAAACAGTTAGCCCACAGAACTAGTAATGCCGGTAAAGTGGTTCATTTGGTGATGCATAATTGTCATACTAGAGGGCGTAATTTTAACTTTTATTAAAATGTTGCTATATATTATAGTCACTTATAAATTTACACACCTCATCACGTTTATATAAAGTTATTGAATACTTCTTAGTATACGAAAACACATTTTTATTGTGTTATTAGGAACAAAAAAGAGTTATTAAAAATTCAAACTAATAGTAACATTGAAATCAAATGTCAGCAGAATATTCGTATTTCGGGGTGAACGCTCCGCTTCCATGTAGTCCTAGTAATATGGAGCGATTTTTGGTTCAGTGATGGGTTTCAGTGTAAACGTTCACAACATTAAACTGACATTGGCTTCTAGCGAGCAAAATATAATAAATAGTTTCTATGTATCATGGTATATTAAGCAAGAAAGTAATTGATGTATTATTCTGAAGTGTTCCTCAGCACCTCGATCATAAGAACAGCATCGAAGTAAGAGAACTCGCTCTGCCGTATACAAAGGGCATGGTTTTGAAGCAGCTTGCTGACCACTGAGCATTCGGTGAGTATTATACTCACTTAGTATTTTGGTTCTTTAAATTTGCGGCTGTCATCGATTCCTTAATTCCCGCGTTATTATTTACTGAACACGTATGTTATTATTATAATATAAATAAAACTGCAACTTGACCCGTTAATTAGGTTGAATCACACACTTCATTACACACCAAGTGAGTATTGATTCTTTTCTAAATATATTCTGTAGTAAGAACTACACAACACAGGCATATCCTCACCAAGATCTTGCACAGTGAAACTAAAGTCGGAGAATTTCCAGGTTTTCATTCACATACCTATACCCATACTATCATGTCTACAGATTTATGATTGTCCTAGTGGCCTGTTCCGGCGTTTTGCTTGGGTGGATATGATTTGTTCATAATTCTCTCCTCTATCTATGTTCTTTGCTTGTTTTATTTATATACAGTACCGTATTATCTATTTATACAAACTTTTATGTTAAGTAACCCATTTTAGGGCACTATTTTATAAGTTTTAGTAAGGATCCCTAATCTTTTCTATCAATTAATATAGCCTATGTTACTCAGGGTGTTTTAGTTTAGTTTTTGAGTTTATTTATTATGTAAACACACACACAAACATTTATTTTATTTGTAATATTAATATAGCAGTTTTAGTCTTTAGTTTGTTTGTACTGTTTACAGACCGTGAGGTCAGTTTCAATACATATTTAAGGTATTATGACCACTTCTTTGTAGCTTGAACCCCGCCTTTAGTACTTGGAAGTACCATATTGCCTGTTTACCTTAAACTCGTAAATTTATTTACTCACCATCCATCAAAAAGGTCATAATCTGATTATGTTACTAGCTTTTGACTACTTGCTTTGTTACATTTTCTGAAATTGTTTAACAAACACTCAAAGATATTTTTATTCAGCCTTAAGGCTCTTCAGAAAGAAATGGTCGTTCACTCGTCCACCGCTAACAACTAAAAATAAGAAGAAATATTTAAAAAATGTATCACAATATTCATTAACTTTGCGTTTTTTTTTCTTTGCAAATTCTAAGAATAAGAAATATTGAAATCCAGTCCTGTTTTTATTAAAAGATACAGATGTTTGGTGCACCCAGTGTAATCAAGATACTTTATGACCTCATAATGTTTTCAATCATTTTCCTTTGGTTATTGAATTTTGTATCAAACTGATGATGCTGACTCGTAGTAGTGTGGTTTTGTGATTTGTGAACACGAAATGTGATTGTGTATATCTGTTTGGTGTTAGAGGTCTACGATGTCGGGCTCGGCGGCTCTGAACGCGGGGGCCGCGGCTCTGGGTGGGCTTGGCGGCTCGCTGGAGGACAAAGACTGCGATCTGTTGTGTCCAGTCTGCTTTGAACTCATCGACGAGGCCTACGTGACTCGTTGCGGACACTCGTTCTGTTACTCCTGCATCGCCAAGTCGGTGGAGCTCCACCGGCGCTGCCCTAAATGCGGCGCGGCGCTCGCCGGTCGGGACCACTACTTCCCAAACTTCCTCCTCAACGAACTAGTTGCTCGCCGGCGGCTTCGCTCGCGTCCACCCGCCGTGAGCGGTCCCGCTGCTGCCGGCTCCCCTTCCAGTGCCGCGGACGCCGACCGACTCCGCGCCCTGCTGGCCTCGGAGGCGCGCCACCTCGCGCTCCCCGACGTGGAGGGGATGTTGGACGTCCTCACGCGGAGAAAGCGTCTCCTTGAGGCCGAGTCCGCCGCCGCACATCACCGACTGCTGTACGAGTTCCTGGCGCAGCTTCTGAGGCACCGAACACATCAGCTCGACCAACTCACCAGGGAGGCCGCGCTCGTTAAGAAGGTCCATATACCAGTGATTTACGTGTATATATTTGTTTTATATTCTTATTTGGGAGCGTGTGTTGAGCGTGTCCTTGTGTACAGGACATGGAGCACGTGTCGGGTGTACTGCGGGAACTGCGGGCGGGGGCGGCGGGTTTGGGCGGCGACGCGGATCCCAGGGACCTTAGGGATGTACGACCGCGGCTTGGCGAACTTGGTGATGTACCTCGTGAGTAGAGAGCAGTCATGTCGATTGTGGACTTGTCAACACATTTCATTCAATAATGGTGTTTGTTAGGGAGTCCCCCCAACGAGGAGGAGGAGAGCTTTGCGTCGGCGACCGGCAGCGGGGGAGGGGGAGACGCCCTCGCCGCGCGGTGGCGGAGACTCGCGGCACACTTCGATGACTTTGTGCAGGTACATAAGATGTAGCAAAAAAGTATGGTAAGAAATATTACGACAAGGAACCGAATAAGAATCTAATCTCTTCTGCATTATTTGTTTCAGTGTTACTTCGCCCACCGCGCAGACGAGTTATATTTCCCCGGTTCAGGCGCGGCCACTCCAGCCCCGCTCGCCCCCGCCGCCCCTCCGTCCACGGCTTCTTCCTCCACTGCCCCCCCGTCCTGTCCTCCCCCCGCCGGCTCCTCCAGCACACTGGTGGATGCGGACGTGGTGCCCCAGCAGGCCTCCGCCCCGGAGACCCGCGCCTCCAGCGCCGCCGGAGACCAACGCGCGCCCGAGGGTGACCCGCCCCCACCCAGTGCTCCGCCTCCGCCGCCGACCAGCGTCGGCGGGACGGGAGCCGCGGCCGGCAGCGGCGCCGGCGGTGGCGAGGGCGGCTTCGGAGGACTCGAGGCCTTCCGGGAAGACCTCGCCGCGTTCACTCGCTACCGTTCCCTCCGCCCGCTGGCCACGCTGTCGTACTGCAGCGACGCCATCAACTACTCAACGATCGTGTCCACCATCGAGTTCGACAAGGACGAGGAGTTCTTCGCCATCGCCGGAGTCACCAAGAGGATCAAAGTGTTCGAGTTCGAGGCGGTGGTGCGGGACGCGGTGGACGTGCACTACCCGTGCGCCGAGATGCAGTGCTCCCACAAGATATCGTGCGTGTCCTGGAACGCCTACCACAAGAACGTGCTGGCCTCCTCCGACTACGAGGGCACGGTGAGCGTATGGGACGCGGCGGCTGGCGTGCGTACGCGAGCGCTCCAGGAGCACGACAAGCGCTGCTGGTCGGTGCACTTCAACCGCGCCGACGTGCGCCTGCTGGCCTCGGGCTCGGACGACGCGCGCGTCAAGCTGTGGGCGCTGAACGCCGAGCGCTCGGTGGCCACGCTCGAGGCCAAGTTTAACGTGTGCTGCGTCCGGTTCAACCCGCGCTCCTCCTGCCACCTGGCGTTCGGCTCGGCGGACCACTGCGTGCACTACTACGACCTGCGCGCGCCTCGGGCTCCGCTGGCCGTCTTCCGCGACCACCGCAAGGCCGTCTCGTACGTGAAGTTCGTGGACGCCCGCACGCTGGTGTCGGCGTCCACGGACTCCCAGCTGAAGCTGTGGCGCGTGGAGTCCCCGCGGTGCGTGCGCTCTTTCACCGGACACACCAACGAGAAGAACTTCGTGGGTCTGGCCACCGACGGCAAGTACGTGGCGTGCGGCTCGGAGAACAACGCGCTGTACGTGTACTACGCGGGTCTCTCGCGGCCGCTGTTGGCTCATCGCTTCGACGCCGTGCGCGGGTTCCTGGAGCGAGAGAGGCGGGACGAGGAGCCCGCGGAGTTCGTGTCGGCCGTCTGCTGGAGGCGAGCCGCGGACAGACCAGCGCTGCTCGCCGCCAACAGTCAGGGAGCCATTAAGGTGCTAGAGCTGGTGTAGAGGGGGGCCGGGGGGGAGAGTGTTCTAAACTAGGTTGATAATTATATTACGAGAGATATTTATGTTTAAATATTATGTGACACTTAAGAAGATTAATAATACCATGGGGATATAAATATATGTTCTACATATTCCGTAGAGTAAGCGTGTGTACACATCTGAGTAATAGTGTGTGTGAAAATCCGAGTAATAGTGCGTGTGCACGTCTGAGTAAGCGTGCGTGTGCACATCTGAGTAATAGTGCGTGTGAACATCTGAGTAATAGTGTGTGTGAAAATCCGAGTAATAGTGCGTGTGCACGTCTGAGTAAGCGTGCGTGTGCACATCTGAGTAAGCGTGCTTGTACACATCTGATTAAAGGTGCGTGTGCACATCTGAGTAAGTGTGAGTGTACACATCTGAGTAAGCGTGAGTGTACACATCTGAGTAAGCGTGAGTGTACACATCTGAGTAAGCGTGAGTGTACACATCTGAGTAAGCGTGAGTGTACACATCTGAGTAAGCGTGAGTGTACACATCTGAGTAAGCGTGAGTGTACACATCTGAGTAAGCGTGAGTGTACACATCTGAGTAAGCGTGAGTGTACACATCTGATTAAACGTGCGTGTGCACATCTGAGGAAGCGTACGTGTACACATCTGAGGAAGCGTACGTGTACACATATGAGTAAGCGTGCGTGTACACGGCCAGATGTTAATGTCTATTTGGTGTTTTGACCGACTTCTTAATTAATAAATTAGTGTTGTGATGTGCTTTACAGTCAGTAATGGTGTGTTACAGTACTTAGTATAGGACATAGGACTGCCTCAATGATTGTTTCATGATACGATATACATTATATATAGACTTAGGCTGTGCTTAGGAAGCTGAAGTATCGAGTGAGGTGTTATTGTTACATGCTTTTTGTCGGACATTTCCTTATGGAGAGCTCGTTGCGACGGCAGAGGCGACGTGGCCGACTAGTGATGTCTCGATGTGATGACATACGTTAGATGTTACTTAAAATCGATTCTTTCTAATCGTCTTTCCATATTTTATTGGACAACTCTACTGATGTTCAGTGTTCATCCGATATATAGATTAAGGTGTAATTCATTTTAAATATTACCGGAAAGGTAAATATTATATCTTTTGTGAATTTTTATGTAAGGCGTCCTACACACGGTACACTGTCGACTGTCGTACATCCGCCGCATGTGTGTAAGGCGCCTTTATAATTTTATGTAAGGAGTTTCATCTCTGTTTATTCTGTACATGTGTAAATACAAGTTACGTTTTAGTCGTGTGTGTTACTTCCCCGTCCTCAGTCTCGGTCACATTCTGACACTGTGTTGTGCATCGTCTGAATGACAACGATCTTACAGTATACTGAATTTAAATTATTTTTTCTGAGGCCTAAGACTGTTATTTTTAAAATAAATTGAGACATTTTATTTTATTATAATATATATTATAATTGATGTTAAAATTTTAATATTTTAGAATATTTCACCCTTTTAAGTAGTGTAAAGTTTAGTGCCAGGTCGCACCCCGCGGTCACACCCGTGCCTGTGTCTGGAAACGAGGCAGGGCGTGAATCAATAATCGATAGATCATTATTTGTTTATTGGAACATTCAATACACTAACATAATTACAAGTACAACGAAACACTTAGTGGCATACACTCATCCCGAGTCAGTCAGTAGCCTTACCACGCGTTCCTCAAACCACACACTTGATAGTAACGGCGTAGGTTGTATGCAGGTTGAGAATACGGACTTGCGGTAAGGACAAAAACTGCAGAGAGATCGCTTTAAATATATTAAGTTTTGAAATAAATTTACTGAAAAGTAATGAAGAAAAAAAATGTGATATAAGTATCGGTCATTGGGCGTGGCTGTAGAGGCGCCTCGCGTGCGCCTTATGCGGGGCTGCGGCGCGGTCGGCGCGCAGTCTCCGGGAGGCGCGGCGCTCCGTCACCGACGAGTCCGAGTCGGGTGCGTGTCGCTCGTTGAATCTCCTCGTGAGTTCGTCGTAGGTCGGCGTGCGGGACACGCGCGGGACGGCGCGGGAGCGGAGCACTACCGTACCTACATTATACACAAACAGATACATCGACTGGCCGGGAGAGTGCTGATCTGTTGCTTACATCGTTAAAGACAGCTCCGAAAATATACGATCAATAAGTAATGATAATCGAGTATTTCTAGAACGCACAAAACCCCAAATTATTTTTTTTCTGCTTGCTTATTTATCCACTAGTTCAGCTTCAAAAAATTGTATAAATAGGACACCATTACCGGAAGATACATTCATTTGAATACGAACTGTCGAAGAGAAAACATCAAAATGGAGAAAAATGAAATAAGAGCTGTCATCAAGTACCTCTGCCTGAAAAAAATGTCTACCAAAGACATACACAGCGACTTAGAGGAAGCATTGGGGGAGTCTGCTCCTCCATATTCCACAGTCGCACGCTGGGCAAAGGAATTTAAGCTGGGCAGAAACTCCACTGAAGATGAACATCGCGAAGGACGCCCTTCCACGTCCCTTACTGGAGAAATCGTAAAAAAAGTGGAAGATATCGTGTTGGCCGATCGAAGGGTGACCGTAAGGCATGTAGCTGGGATCTCCTATGGCAGCGTTCAAAAAATCATTGTCAACGAAATGCATATAAAAAAGGTCTCTGCGCGTTGGGTGCCGAGAATGTTAACTGACGAGCAAAAAAAGAAACGAGTCGACATTTCGAGGGTGAATCTTCAAAAGTTCCAGGCCGATAAGGAAAATTTTTTGTCGCGTTTTGTGACCATGGACGAGACCTGGGTCCACCACTTTGATCCCGAAACCAAACAACAATCAATGACTTGGAAACGAGCTTCCTCACCAACGCCGAAGAAATTCAAAGTGTCAAGTTCAGCGGGAAAGGTTATGGCGTCTGTTTTCTGGGATGCAGAAGGAATTATTATGGTGGAATATTTGGAAAAGGGGGCCACTATAACAGGCTCTTACTACGCAGACCAAATAAGAAGATTGCGAGAGGCTATTAAGTCAAAAAGACGCGGTAAACTGCGCGCTAGAGTGCTGTTTCACTAAGACAACGCCCCGGCTCACAAAGCCGCAGTTGCGATGGCTGCCATTGAAGAAATGGGGTTCGAACTGCTCGAACACCCTCCCTATTCGCCAGATCTAGCTCCCAGTGACTTCTACCTCTTTCCTCGGCTCAAAGAACATCTCCGGGGCAACAAATTTGAGGACAATAGTGAAGTGATGGCCGCAGTAGAGGCATTTTTGGAGGGTCAAGACAAAGAATTTTTTTCTAAGGGAATCATGGGCTTAGAAAAAAGATACACTAAATGTATTAACTTGTTAGGAGACTATGTTGAAAAATAAAATACTTTTTTTTATCTAATAGTTCTGTTTTTTCATATTGATTATCATTACTTATTGATCACCCCTCGTAGCTTAGAAAACTTAAGATGTGGCCTCTGTCTCGATACGACGGACACATAGCCTTAGCGGCGAAGCGACCGAACGAGACATTCCAGAGGTTGTAGGTTGGAGTCCCGCGTCGCCTCGAGCAGATCTTCGTTTGTTTTAATGTATTAGAATTTTAATTTAAATACTAGCAACGGCAGGTAACCACACGCCCCCTGTCCCCCATTAGCGCGTCATAACGCAAGATTTCAGGATAATGCCGATAAAAGACCCGTTAAATACGATCAAGCCATTTCAGAGATTAGCCGGAACAGACAGACAGACAGAAATTGTAAAAAAATGTTATTGTGGTGTAAGCACCATACATTCAGTTTTACAAACAGACACTCCAATATTATTTACAATATAAATCTTATGTATTTTACTTTACCTTCAGTCTTATTCCGTCCGCTCGTTCTGCTCGTGTTCAGTAAGGAGGAGGAGGAGGAGGAGTCGGAGGTAGTGTGAGGGGGAGGAAGGGGAGGAGGGGACTCACGCGGTGGGGAGCGGCGGCGGCGCGACCAGGCGCTGGTGACCGCCGGCACGCGGTGGAACGAGCTGTCGGCCGGCCGCGCCCGCGACCCGCGCTTTATCTCCCCCGCGGCCGCCGCGGCGCGCAGCCGGGACGCCACGCTCGGAGACACCAGCGACGACAGCGACGGCAGCACGTAGCGGAGGTAGCGGTTACGGAGCGAGTGCCAGGACCGGGCTGCGGAGTAGTCAGTATTGCTAAGTGAGCTAATCGCCGTCTGCTCTTATAACCCCCCTACATCCTCTAAATAAACAAATTGTCTCAGATATTGTAGTTTTTTATAGTTTTCCTTAAACAAGCCTTTGTCAGAGTAAATGTGTGTCTGATAAGTAGACGTGTTGGCCGACAGTTACCGACTACAAGCAGCAGTCGGGCCGTCAGCTGTGAGGAGGGATACTTTATGATTTATATATTACGATATAAAGCGTCGTTGAAATCTATTCAGTGGTTTGCGCCTTAAGTCGTAACAAAGATCCACACATATCAGTGTAGTGTGTGTAGTGCGCGGGAGTGGTCACCGTGTCCCGTCAGCCGCAGGTGGTCGTGTTGCAGCTCCCGCCAGAGCGTGTTGCCGTTGACCCTGGCGCCCCTCGCTCCGTCACACACCAGGCGCACGATGGCCGCGTCCTCCGCCGCGCTGTACTCCCGGCACGCCCTGCCGCTGACACACACACACGTTACATACAAAGGCGAACGACGCTACGGTCATATACACTATTGGAGAAGAACAAATGTACGTCCTAACAAAGACGGTATACACAATAGAGTCGGAGCGGATGGCGGCGGGCTTGTCTTGAACACAACAGCTTTATTAAGCGAGCGTCACGTCTTGTCGCGTGTGGCTGGCGGTGAGGCGGCGTGTGTATGGCCGATCTCCGTGTGTAACGTGAATTAAATCAATCTATTCCGTCCAGTACTCCATCGCCTCCGTCCCTGCCCCTGTCCTCACCGCTTGTTCCCGTGCTCGGCCGCCTGTCTCCGGTCGTGTCTGCTGTCCGTGCCTCTGTTCGTCTTGCCCGAGCCGTCTCTCAACACCCCGGCCGCTCCGTCCCGTGTCTTGGTGCGAATGTCCTTGTCCCTGTTCTCCTTGTCGTCTCCGCCGCCCCGAGTCCTCCTCCTCGTCCTGTAGGAGGAGCTCGTGTGCTGCTCCGACTCCACCTCCTTCAAGCCGAGGTTGGACATGAAGTCCTTGAGCGTGACGGTGGAGGGGCTGGCTCGTTCCCCCCGCCTCGTGTCGGTGAGCGCACACCGCTCCATGCTGACGAGCGGGTTCAGTCTGTAGAACACGCGCCTCTTGTACGCGTCGTCGGCGTCGAAGCTCTCGAGGTCTACTTGAAACACGTTCTTGTCGTCCTTCACTAGGAAGTCTCTCAACAGCAGCACGTCCTCCTCGGTAATGATCAGTTCCTTGCACACTCCGCCCCCTCCTCCCTCCCTCCGTTTCCTCTTGCTCTCCGGCTCCTCCTCCGAGTGACACGTCTTCCTGTCGCTACGCGCCCGAGTCTGCCGTCGGTCATGTCGTGTCCTGTGAGTGATCTTGATCTCGGTGTTCTTTGCTCCGTGTGAGGTGTCGGCCTTGTCACTCCGCGTCGCCTCCTCGGTCTTGTGTCGGCCATCTTGGTTGCTCTGACTGTCTGGTGTGAGGTCAGCCTGTACCGAGGCGTGTGAGACTCGCGGACCGGCCGCGGGGAGTGCGAACGCCTGTTCGTTGTACACCGGGTTGTGACCGCACCTTAAGACATAAGAGTGTAATCAGATGCTATCAAAGACGTTACAGTGCACTGGCTTTTCGTCTCACTTAAGAGTTGGACTCAAAGTGATATTTATAAAGTTTGTTAAAACATATTATTTATATATTATGTTGGATTCACCCGTAGTGTTGCGGACGACACAGAGCGTGGCATGGGACGTGACAGGGGTCGCAGAGCTGCCGGCGGGCGGGACGGGGCTTCGGTTTGGAGACCGTGTCGTATCTGCAATATACACGCATTATATAGATATCGTGGTCGTGAGTGAAGAGTCGTGGTGGCCTGGAGGTTAAAGGACCGCCTCTCATGCGTGAGGGCGCGGGTTCGAAACCTGGCAAGTACCAATGTGATTTTTCATACTCATATGTACTTTCTAACAGTATTTAGACGCCACTGACGGACGGTGAAGGAAAACATCGTGAGGAAACCTGGACTTATAATTTCAAATTATAAGATTGAAATCGCCAACCCGTCTTGAGCAAGCGTGGCGATTAATGCTCAAACCTTCTCATTGCGAGAAGAGGCTTATGCTCAGCAGTGGGCTTCCGATAGGCTGATGATGATGATGATATAGATATCTCGTTCATCTCAACAGAGAAATTCATATTAGTGATATAAAATGATTGTATACTAGGAGCAAGCTCAATGAAATTCAGAAAGAATTCCGACAAAGTTATTGTAACACTAGCTAGTACCCGAGCACCCGGCACTGTCTACACAGAAATGTATTGTTGATTGAATGAAATCAGTCCAAGTTATTCCTCCTCACGTCCACTGCCTGCCAGTCACACTTCCCTTAAAATCAATTAAGATGACCCAGAGATGAATCAGAACATGTTTGTTTTGGTCCATGTATTATAAGATTTAGAACAGACGGTAGACCTTCATTCATTTGTATACATGCTAAGTCTCTCTGAGACATATTTTATAAACACCAGTTTGAATGATTGTATGACATATATAGGAATTGTTACATTTCCTATAATATCAGTCTCAACATTAAAATACTTAAAACTTCATATAGATTTTCAGTCACTCAGTCATTCTATAGAGAAAAGCAAAATGAAAAAACATTGTCATAAGCATTTTGTAAATAAAACTCTTTAAACCCCATATATAATTTATGTATTATCTGTGCCAGCTCTGCACACTATGGTCATTCTATAATTTTGCTCCTGTTTTTGGTTGGTTGTAAGCGGCAGGCAAAGGTTTTAATTAAGTCACTTTCAAAATACAGAGACATTTAGTGTAAGAAGAATAAGAAAAGTAAAAAGTCAAATGTAGATACTAATAATATTGAAAAATCACATACAATCAGATACTAATTGTTTGATCCCAGACTAAGTGGGGAGATAAATTGAAACATATTTCACAAATTCGAGTGATTTATATCCTGTGGTAAAATTGTTTGTATAGTTTAACAAGCAGTTCGCCGAGGAGTATACATTATTAGTATTCAAACTTTGGTTATGTCACATCCTGTTTCCTGTTTATCTTCTACCACTAGGTTATTCGAGTATAAAAACTAAAAGTTTTTGAAGTAGACACAGCTTTTATAAACAGTGGAAATAATTTATAAGCTAGCGATAACAATACTGCATTTTCTTGTTTTTTACTTTTGACCAGTTTCGTTAAAATGTATGAGATATCGAGTCTTATTATAAAACCTGATCTGAGAGAGCATCGGTCCATCATGTACGGTGGTAGGCCTGCCAACCGCCAGTGCCCGTAACCCTCTCAACACGGGGGCTCGCCGCTGAGCCCTTAGCCGACCCCCGCGGGCCACCAGGAACCGCGCTGGCCCCCAGCCCTCCACAAGACCAGACGACATATCCACCTCCCGCCATCGTCCACCTCCCAGAACATAGAACTTTACTCCGGACATAACACAATGTGCAATTTACACTACTGTAACAACATCTTATTTTTGTTTACGACTCTATCAGTTCCGAGACACGTCGCTTCTATCCCGCCAATTTTATGAGCTTGACAGCTGTCATAAAATATAGGAAAGTTTGACATCGTAGCATAGAAAAAAAAGTATACGAATAGAAGTATAGGTCTAATTAAATATGTACATTTGCGGACATTAATAAAATTTGAGAATACGTGATATAAAAATGGCTGAAGATTATAAAATAAGTACTAATTATTTAATGAAAATAGTAATTTAAAAATGAAATAAATTAAAAATATTTTTAGAGCTTATGTCTAATGTGATATATTCGTTCAATTTAATTCCTCATTACTATATACAATAAAAGAAATAATATAAAAATAAAGAATATAAAAGATTTTTATAGATATTTTTTATATTGAGTACTGAGAGTAGTGGAAAATTGAAAATTTTTATAATTTGTTCAACCTGATGCCGAATCGGGCGCTAGCGTATAAAAGACTGACAGTAGTCGTAGTATGGTGGGAAGTATCTTTTCTCATGTCACGAGTTTGGAAGAATTTGCAATGATAATAACAATAATTTATTACTTTAATTACAAAACACAACTGACTCTTTAAAGAAAATTATTAAAACAATACGACTTCTTGGTTAACCACTGGTTTATTTCCAATTCCACAAAGTAATGCACAATTACATCCAAAAAGGCTCTTTATATAATCTCTCCTCCCCTCTCCTCCCCTCTCCTCACCACACCTCTCCTCACCTCTCCTCACCACACCACTCCCCTCCTCGATACATCACACCACTCCACACCTCGCCCGCCGCCAACTCGCCTCTTAGTCAATACAGCTCCTCTTATTTTTTGTTACAATTACTCTATTTCCCCGCCCAAATACCTGTATCTGTCAATTTTATCTAAAATGTTTATGACTACACATTGGTACATGACGTCTGCTCGTAATTACGGTTTTCATAAGCTGCTGTAACTGAAAGTTCGGGTTAAATGTAAAGTGATAAAATAAACTTTGCATAGTATATAAGGAAATCATTTTTCATCTACATCCGTCAAGTTGAAAATAAACTTTGACCATATATTCGGCTTTTGCAGTGTAGAAATGGTATTAGAAGGCCATCGAAAAAAGAGAGAACAGGAGATCTGGGGCATTCGTCATCTATTATTTACTATGTAAATAAATATGGCTGTCCTAAGAGACTTTAACTCTCACCATGGCGAATGTTTAGCATCATGTGCCAAGGACCACGCAGGGAAAAACGCAAATAACTTTGCTTTGGCTTATCGTCTACAACTGGTAGCAGAGTACACTTGGGTCCCTGATGTTGAGGACCATATCCTCTCCTAATTAGAGTTTCTGCTGAACACTCGCCCGTACTACTTTCAGGTGTCCATCAATGCACCTCTTGGGTCATCTGATCACGGCCTGGTGCACTCCGAGGCACAATTAGTGTAAAACAACGACTCCCCATATACCTGGGAGACCTATGTGTCCTATGTGTCTACCCTTGGAGGTAGCTTTGTTTTTCTTCGGAAGATCCTTCGATCTGAGCGAAAACCTTTGCGGATTCTTTTCTAATTGAATGTTTCATTCCCAGCTCTGGTTTTCGCACAGGTGGTAAGTCGTAATCCTTGATCGGTAACTCCTGTATGGGAGCGTTACGCTGGAAACAGCTGAAATATTAAACTTGGCCTGCGACATTAGCTGCAAAGGATCCAGAGACCTCCAAATTGAACAAGTGTTATAATGATGCTTCCAGGTCTTTCAAGAAGGAGATTGCCAAAGCCTAGAAGGAGCACTTTCCCAGAATCGGTGAGACTTGTCCCTGTTGTTGCTTGATGTCAAGAAGTCCGACGGTCCAGATGGTACTCCAGCTATTGTGCTTCAGTCATGAGGTCCTACATTAACTTCGGTTCTGACGGGCCTATTCTTACTCTTTTATGCTAATGGTAAATTTCCGTCTTCGTAAAAAGTGGCCAATGTCCACCCCACAGTACTACTACCACTACACCCTACAGTACTAGGACCACTAATTATAGGTCTATTGCAAATACACCCTTGCTCTTAAAGGTGATAGAGCGAATCATCAATACTCAACTTTGATTCATCTAAAATATAACCAGGTTATTAGTGACCGCCAGTATAGTTGTCGCCACGGTCATTGTTGACGGTTCATGCTCGGAGCTCATGCCCATCAACGCTGGCGCTCCTCAAGACTTAGCGCTATAATCCCACACTGTTCATTCAGCATATCAACGACATGCTGTGGACCAGCAACATTCGGTGCTGTGCAGATGACTGTACTGGTGACGCTTCTTACATTTGCCGAGCAACTATTCCTCGCGAACAAGTAGAGGATAGCACAATGAGACTTGTATCTGAAATTGAAGCCTCCCTGCAGCAGGTCTACGGAAGAGATAAGCTGGTTCAGTTCAATCCCAAGAAGAGTCAAGCTTGCACGTTCTATGATTAAAAAGATGCCATTTACTGCCTTCAAAAGTCCGTAACATTCCCCTTAAGATCAACCAGAGAAGTAGGATCCTTGAGGTTCACATAGCGAATAACGTTTAATTCTTCAGACATTTGAAAGATAAGGTTAAACTAGTAGGGGTACTGAATCTATACATAAACGTCGTAGGCTCCATGGCACTCTACGGTGCACCGATATGGGTGGACTCTCCGGGATCTCGCAGCTTGGCTTTACTGCGACGTCCGCAACGAATCCTAGCGCTTAGAGTAGTCCGGGCGTATCGAACGCTATCTTATGATGGTGCCTGCGTCCTTGCTGGTGTACCACCGTGGGATCTGGAAGCTGAGGCTCTCGCGGCGGTATATAGTAGACGTTCTTCATCGCGAAATAGTAATGTCTGTGAGCCGTCGCCGCAAACCATTGCTCAGTGGAGGCGAGCGGCGCATGCGGAGGTCCTGGATGAATGGGAGATGCGGTTGTTGCAACCACGCGTGAGCCGGGAACTAATCTCTGCTGTACGCCCGGTGATGAAAGAGTGGGTTGGCCGTAAATTTGGCTCTCTCACCTACCGTCTGACACAATTGCTGACAGGGCACGGTTGTTTCGGTCGGTATTTGTGTCAAGTGGTACAAAAAGAGCCTACAACCACCTGCCATCACTGTAGAGTTGAAGAAGACAGCACAACATACTCGACAGATATGTCCTGCCTGGAACGAGTTTCGGGCGGGTCTTGTGCAAATCGTTGGGCCCGACCTCTCTTTACCAGCTCTTATTGCTTCAATGGTCGGCAATGAAGAGAGTTGGCAAGCCGTGTTGGTATACGCCGAAAAGATAATGCTTGCAAAAGAGGCGGCAGAGAGGGAGAGGGAGCAAAAACGTAACTCTCTCCCTACCCGTCGTAGTCGAGTGGGCCGACGACGTAGAGCCTACATGGCAACGTCAGTAGCCTCGTAGAGTTTTTCGTCGTCAGAGAGGACTAATGCGTGGCGGACGGGGGTTTTCTGCCACCACTACTTCCATCTAAGGTCCTCGGCTATTGTGCGCCTCCATTGGGTTCCGGAGGTGAAAATATTCAAAGTGTAGTATCACTTCTACAGCAGTGGGTCCAGGTACGGTCAGCCGCTGACGAGGCTACGATGCGTTTTTCGATCCCGCGGCCTCGTCCGTTCTTTTGCGGAGCACAAGAACTCACCGGGGTTTAGTGGGTCGGGCTGCCTCCTTCTGAGGTGGTTTTAACCATCCCCACATAATCAATACCCCGGCCCCGCAGGGCTTGATATGTGTTGAGCACATTCCTCGGGATATAAAAAAAAAAGTAGGGGTACTGAATAGAGCGAGGCAGTACTTGCTTTTCAACCGACAACAAAAAAAAAATAGATTGGCGTCGATATAAACCTGGTACAAGGTTTCGTTGACGACATTCGCGACCTGCAAGTAAGTAAGTAAGATGCCTTATCCCATGCTCTCAAAGTGGAGGTAGTTAAGCAAGATCACCAAAACTTTTTTTTTTTGAAGGGGTGGAAATCTTCGTAAGACTTCCGGCCACGTGGGGGACAGAACCGCGGCATGAGGGATTCTTACCCCGTCTATGGTGAGGACGCACGCTCCGGTTTCAGCTAAGCGGAAACCGAGCCTGGGGATACCGATTTCCCCCAGGTCGATCGCCGCCTTAGCCTGGGTCAGGAGGTCGACATATGTCACGCCCCTCTCCGCAGCGCCCGCCGCTAAGGTAAGTGAGACTGCCGCGGTGGTCGGTGAGCGGAACTTCACCTTCCTCTTCTTCTTTTTGGGGGTGGCTTTGGTTGGAGTAGCCACTCACTTCTTCTTACCCGCCTTTTGTGGGCCGTCTGTATTGTGCGGGTTCTCGGGGGGAAGGGGGACTTTTTGTAGCCCCTTCTTTCCGCTGCGCCGCCTCTTGAGCGGCCATTGATGGCCGCTTTGATTTCCTTCTCTATCGGCTGGCGTAGGCGGTGTCGTTATGACGGCAGCGGAGCTCGGTGTGTTCGCCGCCACATCCGCGTAAGTCGGGCGAGCTGTTGCCTTTTGGGGCTCTGAGCCCTTCCTCTTCGATATCTCAGCTGGTGTTGCATCGTTCCTCTCCGCACCCAGGGGTGGGCGCAGTCGAAGCTCGGGCAGAAGGCGGTCCTCGAGCCCGGCCAGTCTGGCATTCAGAATAGTACCGAAAGACTCTAGACTCCTCCGTGACACTTCTTCCACAAGCTGGCATGATGGCTAGCGATGTCCATCTCGCCCCGGCGATAGGCCTGTCGGCGCAACTCCTCCATCTCTCGGCGCAGTTCCGCCACCTGTGCGAGGAGTCGCGCAGTTTGGGCCTGCAGCCTCGCCATGTCTTCCGACATGGTGCCCCCTCTCATTTCCGAGACCGCTTCCCTTAAGGGGAGGCGGTCCTTTAATGTATCGTGTAAGAGAGCTTTTAACGAAAACGCTTCCTTAAGTCTTTGGGATATAACAAAATAACATATGGTGGAATTGTGTATCTTATATAGGTCTACCGAAAAGTCCGCTGCGGCATATGTCTATACCTTAAGGATAACATACTATGTCCATTTTACAACTTTTAAAAGTTGGCATTCCTAAAGCGTTTATTGGGAAGCTATTAACATAAATACGGTACTAAGTCTTATCAAAATAAATGACTTCGTTTTCAAGCCTACATCAGTTACCACAATATAAGTTTAATAATTCTCAAAATTAAATAAGCTTTTTTATATTTTTTGTAAAGAGACCGTGCGAAGCCGGCGCTGGTTCCCAGTTGATAATAATTTACTATTAAATCTTCGTTGTTACGAAAAAAGCAATCACATCATAAAGAAGAACAGACAAAGAAAGGACCCAAGTGACGACAGTCCACGTACTTAGGCATCTATAAATTATAATATTAAAAAATATTCCATTTCCTTTATAGATAATGTAGCTCTGTGTAAGATCATAGAGATTAAGGAAGGAATAATATAAAAGGCACGAATGTAGAGACTTAGTTACGAGATCCTCTGACTGTGCCACACTTGTTTCTATAATGAGGTACCTATATGTTGATTAAAAGCAGAACTTCTCGCAGGTGCGGGTAGCTATTGCAGGATAATTTAGTGAATTAGGATACTAAAGTTAGAAATTATCTCAATACAAGTAGCTATACTTATAGTTTACTATAATGTTAACATACTCATGATGACAATTTGTATTTTAATGGTGGATTACAAAAATAAAAGCTGAACATAAATCATCAAGATTTTGAATTTGCATCATAACAGTGATCCGCTAGTATAGATCGTTTTAATTGTTTTAATTATAGCGATCTCCGGACGAGACGAATAACGACTGAGTGGCAAACCTAGCTTTGAAGTTGGTAAAATGTAGAAGTCATTTTACCAACAGCAGCTTCTGACAACTGTTATATAGTTCTCTGGTCATACATTTTTGTAGTCCTAGTCCATTGAAGGAATTATTGCCTTTGTTTATGAACACCATCTATTGTCAAGAAGATTAAATTTTTATCGCCATCTACCGTTAAGAATTGAATTTTGTTTCATAACGCCATCTATTGTCAAAAAATTAGTTTTGATAGTAAGTGCTATCTATTGTCCAGAAGCTGTAGTTTCTATTCTCAGCGCCATCTATGGTCAAGAGATATAGTTCTGTTTCATGGCGCCATCTCTTATCAAGAATCTTAATGTTATCTTAACGCCATCTATTGTCGTAAAGCTTGAGTTTTACACCGTAACGCCATCTATTGTCGAGATGCTTAAGTTTTACATCGTAGCACAATCTTTTATCAAGTTTCCGTATTCTTTAAATACCATCTATTGTAGATTTAATTTTAGTTATCAACCCCTTCTATTGTTGAAAAGCTTTATTTTATTTTAACAGCTCTAATTATTGGCAAGTGTTTCCTAATATTGAAATTGTTTTCTAAAAAAAAAATGCTCACAATAAACAATGAGCGTTCAACTGCCGTATTATATCTCACATATTCATAATAATCGTTACCCAACTTGGGAAAGTTTATTTTTGTAGGACGTGAAGTAAAATTAATTTTTTTTTTAAAACGATGTATTATTGATTTAAAATTTTGATAATCTGATACTCCCAATGAGATTTTAGGTAAATAAAATAATAGTTTTTTAAGTAAATTACATTTGTATAATACAATGAAATTAAAAGTAATAAACACAAAAAAGATAATCATGGTTCATTTTATTACTATTTACAACATTTCTAAAAATTCGCTTAATATTAAACACAAAATTATAAATTCATGTAACATTAATGACAATAAGTGAACTTCATTTTTTGCAGCAACTGTAGTCCACAGGACTCCAGAGACTCAACCCGGGAGACGCCGGTCATCTGGTTGAATCTCGTCCGGTTCATGTGGCTTCCCTTCAAAACCAGACTAGGTAACAACTCGAACAAGGGTTTGCTCTGACCCAGGAGCGATTTCCCACACACGCCGCGCTATTTATTGATTATAGCTTACATAACATATGTAAATTTTTAATAGTAGAAATAAATATGTAAAACGGCTGTAATGTATAAAATATTTAAGTGAAAAAGTGAGATGAGTAAGAAGCGAATGTTATATTAGTAATAAATATGATTGTAGGTTTGCAAAAGTACACAGAAAACAGATAAGAAAGATAGATGTGAAATAAGAACAGTATCTTTATATACTATGTATCATTATAGTATGTTTATACTGACGGTTTTAAAAATTTAATACCATTAAAAAGAGCTTTAAAGGAGAAAAATTCGAGGAAAAATAAATAAATAAATAAATAAGTATACTTTCATATCACCTACTATCCTAAGCAATTTTCGCACTGTCACCTTGTCACATTGAGCATCCTGAGCCAGTCTTCCGGCATTATTTCCAAGTCTACACACAAGACGCCGGCCGCATCTCATACCTAACGGTCTTAAAAGTATTTTTATAAGGCAGGAGTGTTTCTTGTAACACCCGTGAAGCACCATCGAAAGGACCGAACTTTTATCTTCGCATCACGACCTTTGTTCCTGCAGGCTGGACTAGCTTTTCAGACGTAGGCTAGAGCTGGGAGCCGTCCACGATTTCGCTAGGTCCCAACCGAAGAATATTGCTAGGCTTAGCGTTTTCCGTAGAATTCACCCATCGAGACTGCTGCGGCTGATCTCGCCCCGTAGTCAACACCTGGCTCAACAAGTGCAGTGAGGTCGCAACACCGCGTAGGGGAATCAGGGACAACTTTACAACAGACACGCCTTAATATAAAGTTAATGAAACATAATAAAATTCATTCCTTTCGCTGAAATCAAATTTACAATAATATATAAAGAAATGAAAAAACTTTAATTATTTTGCAATAAACATAACAACTTAAGCGACCATATTGACCTTTTAAAGTTGAGTAGTAAATTTAACATTCTCTCAAATTTTACATGTACAGATTACGAAACGCAGGAAAAATAGTGACACACTGAACATTCTTTAATATTACTTTTAGAATATCTTTTTTAATACTTAATAATAAACACCACGTCTCCGTGGGCAACGAATCTTATTGTTAGATACACTAGCAATACAAAATCATGGCAACGATGAGTGGCCGCATTCTTTCTGAAATACAAAAGAAGCACTTTAAGATACGCATTTTGTTAAATGTTTCGTGAGGTGGATAATATTAGTTACATTTTAATCAACAGATACTTAACGTTTGGATTAGCTCTCAAATAAACTATTTTTACCTGTTCTTCAATCTTTCCACTGGTACTATGCTCCTGTTGTGTACAAAGCAAATAATTCAAAGCTTGTATCCTATATCATTTGAAATTTTCATAAAATTTATTGACGCCCAAGAAACAAGTAGTCTGCTCGATGATGGGACGACCAGCTCTTGAGGCTCTTCAACCTCCTGGACGTCAGAATTGATTTCACTGAAGAAACAAATGAGTTTATAATAATATAGACTGGCAACGAATATTCGGTTACTA
The DNA here is from genome assembly GCF_018135715.1 of Danaus plexippus. Lineage (NCBI taxonomy): Eukaryota > Metazoa > Arthropoda > Insecta > Lepidoptera > Nymphalidae > Danaus > Danaus plexippus. The sequence goes on from NW_026869858.1 coordinate 1,608,530, forward strand.
TTCGGTATTCGGCCTATTCGGCTGCTTTTGTTATATTCAGCCAAATACTGGATACTTAAGTCATATATCTGGTTGAAGGGAGATATTTTTTTAAATAAAAAAATAAACCGTTTCATTACGTATATATTCATCTCTACATTACTTTTATAATCATCGGTACACAACGAGGAATAAACCATCCCAGCTTTAGAAAAAAGACTCGCTAAGGGTCTGGCGTAAGCACATTAAAGCAAAAGAGCGCGAAACAAACAGGCCGGTACAAATTATGGCGCTGAAATCTGGGCGAATACTTTTGACTATTCTTCGGCTATTTAGGGGGCTCGACGAATATTCGTTATACAGCCGAATAGACTATTCGTTGCAAGCTTAACTTAGATGTGTGTTCTAGCCAACAGCTAGCGACATCTATCCGCTGTTATGTGTTACTTTAAACAATATACAACTGATATGAGATGTGCCACGGTAAATATATTTTGAATAAAGAATTTTAAATAAACAACAACTAATTTGTTTACTACTAACTACCTAATTTCATTTTGCACATGTGTATCATAAGTAGAAAAACAAAAGTTTGTAGAAGTCAAGAAACATTCAATAAAAAAATCAAATACAAGATTACAATAAGAAAACCTTACCTCAGAACTCCATAGATGGCGTTGAAAATATTTTTTTTCAAAATTCGTGACCATCACCTGTTGAAATAAAAAAGCATTTGTTTGAAATAATTTAAAAAAAAAGCTTAAAATGAGGAAAATGTAAAAAAATAAAAAACGTCTAGTTGAGTACAAAATGTATTTCTTTAGATTCTCAGTCAAAAAAAAATTACTTTATAAGTATATAAAATATATTTCTGTTATAAGAACAGGTATATTCATCACATGGAATGAAATAAAATGAGTAATAAATGTCTAATGATGTTTTTAATTTTAACTACGTGTCTGTTTCAAAGCTTGTTTTGTCTCTTATGAGGGTTTAAAGTATATTTTACTTCCTGCGAGTATAACTTCATATGTCCTTAATACAATATAACCTAAAAAAAATATTAAATGATAGTTACGTAAAGAAAGACGCAAATAAATGATGACAATATTATTAACTATAATAAATTACAGAAATCCAGACCAGATATAATGATTTGATTAATATCAAACTACCCACCATAATATATTATACAGCTAAGAAACGAACGCCGCCCGACTGATTTAACATTGAAGACGGGCGATAAGAAAATAATATCAACCAAAAATTACTAAATTACAGCTCAGAATTTAACTTCTTTATGTTAAATTGATGTAAAGTCGTCATTACTGAAGGGCATCGCAACAAATAGTTTTCTTTTGAAAGCAATAACATGTTCACGATTATTAAATAACGTAATAATTAATCTACCATTTGATAGTAGTTAATTTAAAGTTAATTTAAAGATTACATTATATATAATGATCCCCTAATGTAATACTCAGTCACGTACGTACTCACCAGCTCTTTAGAAGATTTAAAATGTGTCCATTTATATTTACAGATCTAAATTATTCGTAAAGTACTTTTATCACTACGGTGAAATAAAATTTAGCGTGTATTATAAATTACTGTTATTGGAAAAGCTAAGCAAACACAAATAACTACGTTATTAAGAATATTAGTAAAGATTTTTTCCGATTTGCAACTCGTCACGTTTAACAACGACAATGTCGACGAGCTAATGTTGTAATCGAGATTACGTCTTGACCTTGGAAATGTCATAGAGAATATTAATTTATGAAATTGAGAAAAAATAATTTTAAAACATAATTTTTTAAATATAAGTAATTGTTTCGAAAATTGTAATATTTATTTATCCGCGTGCAGTATTGAGGGATTTTGATTTTTAATATCAAACAGCAGACACAAAGAATGTCTTATCTTTAACAATAATTTATTACCAGAAAAGCTTTAAGAAGAAGAAGAAAAATGAAATTGTTTTAGAATGTGTGGAGAAACTAGGAAGTATATAATCTTATTTGATATAACAATATACATAAATAAAAACGTCGTACGCATTCATATACTTCTGTGGGTAAATAAGTAATTGGTTCACATACAGGAAATTGTGATTTTTTTTTTAAATCATTTGCATAGAGACTGGAGCCGGAAGAGGTACTTCAGGAATATCATTTACTAAAACAAAAAACAGCTTTAGAGAACAAACATATGCAACCATGTATACAAATCCGTTATTGTATTTGTGTATTTGTGTCCTCTGCTATTCACACTCGTCACATTTTAAAGTCTATACCCAGCCAATAATTGATTTAAGTTTAAATTTCATAATTTAATCAATTTAAAATAAATTTACAGAATGTCGAAAAAAAAAATTAATAAATTTCTTCGATTTAGATTAAAGTCAAGATCGAGACTAAAAATAAAATAAACAATATAAGGAGCGGTTATTTAAATACAGGTATTGATATAAAAATAAACTATAATTCTTTAATAAAAACATGCTACCAGAACTATAAGACATCGTCCAATTTTGTGAAGACGTATAGAATTTTTTATTTAGTTGTTCACAGGCTTTTAATTTTATATTTATAACTATTAGGATATTGAGGTAATTTGGAATAATGGTAATTAATATTCACTTGGTAGCCATCGGGAGCAATTTCTCGGAATCCGTTGCAGTAGAAAAAACAAGTTTACCATAATCTATTTCAACTTTAAATATTGCTCAGTCATGAGATCGTTACTTTTCATTCTGATTCAACGAAAGGAGCCGTTGAGACCTAGCTGATTCATATTAGAAACTTCTAGTTAACTCTGCTTGAATATCTGTGCTTTTGCTTCTGTATTTATTACGGGCCGTGGATTATTGTTTAACTAGATTATTGCTTCTTTTCTTAATTACTAAATATTAACTATCGCCGATTTCATTTTGCACGGGTTTAATGACGGATTAATTTTTTTGCGATGTAGGTACCTACACGTGTACAACAAGAAGGTGAGAATTATAAAAGTATTTTGTATCAAATAACTTTTAACAATCCTTTTTCTTGGATATTTACATTGACAATTTATTATTTCAGATCCATTGCATTTCCTGCTTCTGGATAAGAAAGTGAAAAAGAGTGACGTGGCGTTATTGATTTAAAGGATCTGTTTAAGTGTACTAAAGAATTGAAACAGCCTGAACACACTGAGCTGGTTAATAGAAGCAGCTCAGTGATACTCAGAAACACAAATTACTTCAGAGAAGCAAGCAAAAATTTTATGTTGCTTGACCGCTTGCTTGCTTGTACCATTTCCTCTGGCTCCATCCTCTGCTAAATGTACCTCGCTTCCATACAGCTGTTGCTTTGAGCTTGAGAAAACATTCTTGTATTATAACATGAAGAAAATGGTTACCAAGGATTAATATTTTTAAAAAAGGTGAGCTACTTTGTCTATCATATCATCTCAATCTATCTCAGAATTTGATAAATTATTGAATTAAATTGCTCTCATGTAAAATTCTTCTTCACAAAACAATATAAAGAAATGGGAGTCTGTTTGTATAATCAAAACAAATGCTTTTTATTTATGTGGATGTGTTAACGCACAATATAGTTAAGTAAGTTTGTCATGTTTTCTGTGTTTCTCTGTTCTGCTTAACCGTTGTACCGGATGGACTGATTTTGATGAGATTAATATATTATGATAAATGTTACAATCAATATTTTGCATCCTCCATGTGTTATATGTATTTTTCTTTATTACAGATGGCGTTGAAGAGCTGCCTCAGAGATTTTCAAATTCACTGAGATGATGAGATGAGATTTTCAAGACACTGAGGAGTTGTCACAGGTTGGTAAAATTAATTTATGTTGGTCTGTTACTATCACAAGTGTACTTACATATAGAAAGAATAAGGTAAGTGTGAACATCAGCACTAAGGATACTTCATTGTCTCCGGTCCGTTGATTCAGAGAATTGATATGTCATATAAGAAATTTTATATTGAACTCAAAGATCACCAGCAGGTTATAAAATATATTTCAGAGATACGAGTTGCTCATGTCGTGTGTGTATAGTTTACAGCAACACATATTGATATTGGTTAATAAGTAATTGTTAATTTTGTCTTCTGATTGTGAAAGGTCTTAGAATTATGAAAGAAAAGATTAAATTAAATGAGTGATTATTTGATAATTTAATGTGTGACATAAAACATTTATATTGATGTCATGTCAATCAACAGTCAGCGCCATCTATCGCGTGTGTCGCGTTACTACACACAATACAACTGTTATGAAGTGTTCCCGGGAACTACACGGACTGAAGGATACATTATCCTACTAGTATAATAAATGCAATTTTTTCGAGTAACGATGTATGGATGTATGTTTGATCCTCTTTCACGAAAAAAACTATTAAACATGTTTGAATCACACTACAGTATACTACAGTATGTCAGGCCGCACACGAGAATAACATCAGCCTACAATCCATAAAGGTTTTGTGTAGTGCGTCAGACTATTATGATATTTATATCAAATAATTTCCGAAAAATAACTATCTTGTTATAGTCCGCGAGGTTTCAGCTGAGCTTTGCTTTGTGTGAGTGAAAGTAGAGTTGGACAAAAAACATTTAGGGCGCATTTTCATTAGTCGATAAGGCCCGCATTCGGGGTGCGGGAGATTTCTGTAACGCATGCCATAGGGCCCGCAAAGAGTTTATCGTTTTCACTGGTCCTCAGAGCCCGCATACGGGGTGCGGGTGATTTCTATAACGCATGCGAATTCCGGAATGCGGATATCACCCGCACACGTTTAATCGACCGAGTTATCGACCAGTGGATTTCATTGGTTGTTAGCTCGCATGCGGGTACTCCCCGCAATCGGGCTAACTACCGACTTATCGACCAATGAAAATGCGCCTTTAGAATATTTTTTTTTTAATAAGATACATAACACAAGTGGGAGAGCTATTCTAGATTTAAAATAAAATAAGCAAAGCTTGTTAAAGGCCAGGTGTTAATATTGTGTGAAGAAAAATAGACTAATTTATGAGTTCAAAATGTAAAAAAAAATATAACGTCACTCTGCTACCAGTACTAAGGGTGGAGTGCGGAAGGTGCGCAGCGGAGTTAAAGCAGTATAGTATAAACACAAATTTGACATCACCGTACACTATCTGTGTGCACTCACACAAATACAAAGCTCAGCTTACGCCTCACGCACTATACTGTTAACTATCGTACACTAAACTAAACCGTTGGAGTTAGACAGAAATGAATTGTTTGTCCTTAATAGTTCTAAATAAATGTCCGCGACGGTATATTTCTTTTATGTGGAAGCCACTACGACCAAAACAGTCACCCATAAATATAATTTTATTCAGGCAATTTTAGATAATCAAGAACAGAAAGACGACCAAATTAACAAAAACATATGCAATGATAACATCGTATGGAAAGAGCTTACATTAAATGTGAACGACACATCCTGCATACTCATGTTGTACGAGAATCCGCTCTAGTGCCGGGAACACGTCACGCAATAATTTAAGTAACACATAATTGAAAGATAATATCTAATTATTATTTGTGTTGCCTCTCTTTATCTTTATAAAGTATAAGCGCTTGTTGCTAGTGATCAGTTGTTGTTTGGATTATTTGGACTGTTCTGGGGTCAGCTATTTTAGTGATTTTTATAATTGATTTAGTTTTGTTTTAATATACATCATTAAGCTCGCGCATATCAAATCTGGCTATGTAACTCCGTCCTGCAATTTAGCACACAACGTCGTCAGTGTTTTAAAGTTTTGCTGGTGAGGTAGGAAGGAGGACGATAGTGCATTTTTTATGGAATGCTATTTCTCGCTTCCAGGGACCTCAGTATTGCAGGAAGCATTAGTCGACCCTCCTGCCCCCGGGGACTATCAGGATCAGCCCATGAGCTGACGGAGGCCGCAGCAGCCAGCGTCCAGTCCAGAAGAGTAACATACCTCATGTGGCAAAATCAGACAGGCCTTTCATCCATGACCCTGTAAACGTTGTTAGCTTTACCTGCGCCTTTAGTCTACACTAAATTATAATAACAATTTACTCTGCTAACGTTTTGTTAGATGATGAAGATCGATTTGACATCAAATCAACCCCAACATATCAGAATGTTTGCTCTTGGTATTTGTGGAAATTAATTCCCGATGATATTATTGTTGAATCAAGCGTTTTTCCTTGGTAACTGTACTTCTTAACGGATTGTTGGACAGAAATAGTTTTAATCTTTATTATGTGATCGGACAGACTTGTTAGACTGATTCGTAGAACATTGAATACTTATTCTTTTTTTTAAAATCAAAGATGGTTGAGCAGACGGTCTACTTGATGGAAGGTAGTCACCGTCGCCCATGGACATCTGCAACATAAGGGATGTTGCGGATGCGTCGCCGAACTTGATGGGGAGAGAGAGGAGCAAAGGAAGGGACAAATGAAAGGGCAACCGTCTCTGTCACTCATCGGATGAATCGCAGCTATTAAAGACTGCTTCACGCTGATCTTCTGTGAGAGGCTAGTACTTTCCCGATCCCCATGATAGAGGTAATAAGCGCCTTTATGTTGTCAAGTTACTACAAACTTGACCACCATAAGGCTCTTCTCACCTATAATTCTGATGCGTTTAAATAACGAAATAATATTGTAAACAAATTTTTGGAAATGTTAGTTAGTGTGGTGGCAAGTGTGAAATCCTGTTATAAATTCGAATGATCCTCCAGATTTAGTCCTTATCCCTTCGTCGACATATGACTGTAGTACGTATTGCATTCCGTGAAGTTCGGCAACTATATCGGCATAATCATTTTCAAAATCTTCTTTAATCAATGTTCTGTAAATGACACTTTGGAAGTCTCGGAAAAGGGTGAGACACATCTATTTCCGCTAGCGGTCTCTTGAAACGGTCTTTAGAAGAGCTAGGATTACTAAGTGAGACTGAAGTTTGTTCATAGAGTTTTTATTCCAAAAGTTTTTAATTCACTCAACGCAGACATCCGTTCACTCCGACGACCGCAGCGCAAGGATATAGATAGGGACAGCGGGAATCTCGAATCTATTCATGCGCTACACTAATTAGGTGACCAGGCATTTGGCTACTTTCGCCGACCAGCCATCGACCAACCGAAAAGTGATTGGCGCCATCATAACAGGAGACACCTTCAAATCCCTATCTCCTTTGGCGTTATGACGAGGTGGCCTGACATTATGCAGGTTGGTGTCAGATGTGGTACGCAAGATGTTATTATAGGGATGCTTTGCTTACGCCCTAAGATCACTCAGTACGTTAGCTAAGGTTTCGCACCACGAGGGTCCTGCAGCAACCCTAGTCCACAGGACCCCAGAGGCTCAACACGGAGTCGCCGAAGAGACGGCGGTCATTTGGTTGAACCTTGTCCAATTCATGTGGCTTCCCCTTAGTACAAGGCATGGAATCAGTTCGAACACCGGATTTGCCAAACCCAGGAGCGATTCCATCTCCCTTGCGGAAGCACCGCTCCATACACCTCGCCAGGAGAGGGTACATGAGGTCGAGCGAACACACAATGGGCTTGATAGTCCTAGTCTACCTGCAACCAACTCGACTAGCTCCTCGTGGCTTCCGTATTTGCTACGTTTAGCCCGGTGAGCATCATCGAGCGGTCGCTGTCCGGAGACTATTTGTGCGTCAACTATGACCCCGACGCCATCTCTACAGGCAATGATGTCGGGTTTGCGACGACCAGCGGAGGTTCTGAACTCCGGCTCCGTGTAGACGGTCCACCCTTTTCGGGCCATCGACTCTGCGACGGCCCTGACGACACAGTTATGGCGTTCAATGCGTCCGCCGTGCGTTCTAAAGCACTGCTGGATTGTGTGAGCCGTCGTCTCCCTAACCACGCTTCCAGCCGGGCAGTTCAATTCCGACTCACGACCACTCCGACGTCCTCTCGTTACCCGGACTCGGGAAGGGAGGGCGTTTATGTGGCAGTGCACGAACTGCACGAAGTCGCGTCCGCTTAACTGCCCGCTTCGCTCCCTCAACCACTTGGTGGAAGAGGGATTCCGGAATGACTCGCGAAGTTCGAAGCCATCCGTCGACGCGTGCAGTGCCTCCCGCCAATACTGCGTCGCAGCTCTAACCTTATCGGTTTCGCTTTGGTGATGTCTATTGGTGAACTTTCCCAACGACTTATTTGCCCAGCTCAACTTTTTCCGTATCCTTTCGGATCTAGCGGCGGCCCTGGCAGCAGGCCATCCCGACGAGACCAGAGCACCGAACCTTCGTATCACGAGGTCCGGAACAACTGTCCGAAGGGACGGAATCCCCGGGCCTCCGACCTTGGTTTCAGCGTGGAAATAAGCTTTAGGGATGTCACCCGGCAGCCTAAGCCATCGCCTCACTGCACCCCGGATTTGCACATCGAGCATTCTGAGTCTATCATCCGATATCGTTCCTAGCACGAGACCGTGTAGGAATTTAGGGATGAGGTGGGTCCTCACAATTTCGAGCCTCTGCTGAGGCTTGAGGGGCGCCTTCGAGATGTTGTCGAGGACACGTCCCACCTGATGCTCAATGTTCGCCGATCCGGACGTCTCGAAATCCACTCCCAGGTAGCGCCAACGTTCGACACAAGACACCTGCCGGAGCTTGTACCTACCGACCTTGAAGGTCTTCTCGGTAAGGTAATGGTGTTTCTTGCGATGCCCGTCGGGCACCATCGAGAGAACGGAGCTCTTACCCAGATTGATCCGGAGACCCATCATTTCGCCGACCCTGAAAACCGCGTCAATAGATTCCTGCATCCCCACCTTTGATCCTGCAAGCAGGACTAGGTTATCGGCATAGGCTAGAGCTGAGATCACCTCGTTTTCCAGCCTGTAGCCGACTCCCTTTGGAAGGGACGCTAGAACAACATCCATGACCAGGTTGAACAGTATAGGCGACAACGGGTCCCCTTGGCGGACACCTTTTGCCACTTTTACAGGTAAGCCGCTCTTACCTTTTACAACGATTGTGGTCGTTGCTTTCTGGTAAAGAGATGCTATATATTCACAGAATGCCTCAGGCAGCCCTCTAGCTCCAAGAATCTTCACCAGCGCCTCGTGAGACACTGTGTCGAATGCTTGGAAGAAATCGAGAACCGCCACATGGCATTCGCGCAACTTTTTCCTGCTATCTCCTAACACCGCATCCAGCACGGTCGTATTTTCCAACGTTCCGTCGGAGTTAATGAAGCCGCGCTGGCGGATGTCAGGTGGACAACAAGCAAGTAGTCTATGTGCGAGGATGCCGTGCATGTGCCTCAGGGGCACAGACGCGATTGTAATCGGTCTGTACTCCGCTGGGTTTGCTGGGGCATCCTTTTTCGGTACAAAGACCGTCCTGCATTGTTGCAGTGCCTCAGGTACGCCATGTATCAACCATTCGTTGAAGAGTTCCGCCTTGACGGACGCAGGAACTGCACACCAGTCTTCCGAACGGATACCGTCCGGGCCTGGCGCCGTTTGTCCTTTGGGCTTATGCAAATTCACCTCCTCAGAGGTGAAAGGCACCCACAGTCCGGTGAAGTTACGAGGGCCCCCGTACTGCTCTGATCGCTCGAGAGCGCGTAGAGCTTCCGGTGTAGGCCCCGGGGCGTCCGACGGTGCCTCGAGAATAGGGCGCCAAAAGGTTTCCAACTCCTCGAGATCGTGGGACACTACCCGGCACTCGCCTCCTATCACCTCATCTGCTGCCCGTTTGGGACATTTTCTGAACAGTTACTGTATCCTAGCGTATTCTCTTCGACGGAGTAATTGCTTTGAAACAGGTGCAATATCGTCAAGTCCGTTATTCGATTTTCGATGCCGCCTCGGAATCCTTCTCCTCGGCCCGTCGCAGCACACTCGAGCTTTGGCCCTCTGCAAGAGTTCCGAAAGCACTCGTGCCGCGTCTGAGCTGATTCGAGTATGGATCCGGGATGGTACATCAACCGGAGTAGCGACTTCAGGGCTTCCCAGTGTCACAACCGGTGGCTGCGCGTCCAGATTCGGGTTGGTTCTCGAACCCCTTCTCTCGTAAGGGACGAGCTCCTGTAGTGTGCTTTCCACGAGGATGGTTTGCACCAACCTCTTGTATCTTACACTCCGTCGCTGACCCTTAATCGCCTCCAGCGTCCTATGGAGCTGCGGCAGTTTGGCGAGAAGGTTTACGTTCGTAAACTTTCCTTCCTCTTTTGTCAGCTGCGCCTCGGTACGTGCCAACAGGAGAAGCTCTTCTTCACTCCACCTGCGCTTCACCATATTAGGAGCGGCATCGATATTTGCCTCAACGGGATGGGCCTTCCGTTTATGGATGCCCAATCCCGCTTTTGATCTAAAGGATCCACCACACGAGGGATATAACCATCCAGTAGACCCCCAGCGCTCCTGCCGGGGACTCCGGGTTCTGCTCCTGAGGAGGAAATGACCATGCTCCCCGACTCCCGTGGAAGGTCGGGGTGGCCCAAAATATTTATATTTAGTTCCATTGCAAGTTCCTTTTTTCTATGTGGAAGAGCCGCAAACCCCACCACAAGGTTCGCTCACGATTTCGCAAGGTCCCAACCGAACAAAATCGCTAGGCTTTTCGGATTCCGTAGAATCCACCCATCGGGACTGCTGCGGGAATCTTACCCCATAGCCAACAACCGGATCACGCTCTCAACAGGTGAAGAGAGCGTCGTACCGCCCCGCAGGGGAACCAGGTACAAGCCTGAATATACTCTGCATCACCACCATCGAGACTAGCTCTTAGCGGCGGCGTAGATCGTAATGGAAAAGTGCTAGTGGCCTCGTCGTTATTTCAAAGAATATGCACCTACGAGGCTGTTAGGGGCTGCTTATTTTAGGTGCTTTCCCCCTCACGTCTGTATGAGCAGCGGCGCCAAGAGCAGGCCGTGGGTAGGAGTTCTTGGTTACGCTCCATGGACAGGTTCACACACCACTCTTCCCCATTGCAGACGAAAGTTTGTTTATGCTATTACCATGCTAGGCGGCGGATTTCGAAATACGCACAAAATGAGGTTCTGTCAAAGGCTTACGAACATCTTTAGGCATTTATTGATTTTATATATTTTTTACATGCTCACTGAGGGGCGTGGTCTTTAATTCTTAGGTTGGTTTTAATCTATTGATAATATTCTATTGGATTACTAAGTGTGTTATATTTATTTGTTCTTCATCTGTACGAGTACGTTACCCTTTATACTTTAAACTAATTAAATCTATTGTTCAACTTCATTTCTCTATATTCTACAGAGCCTCTAACAAACTCACTATGATATACTCGCACGACACTAAAAGTAGAAATCGAACGGTGAGTGAAAAATCATTTCATGAAAAAGGTATGAGAAGGCACTTACATAGGTCTGTAGGAGAATTGTATCTTTTAAATCATGTACATGTATTTATTTAGTTAATGTATAGAGATGTATTGACTGATTTGTAATAAAAGGCAAGGATAGTAGTTTGAAACTAGCTTTATTTTTTTTACACAGCATGAACTAGATTGCGCTATTTGTATGTAGCATTTTTAGTTTTACTTACAATAAAGCAACAATTACCCTAAACATTTATCCCAATTATGTGAATTAAACTAGATATGACAATTTATATTTATTATACTTATAAAATATATACACTGGTTCTAAAACAAAAAATATGAATGTATGAGGATTCGCCGATGACTTCATTAATAGCACGGGAACTAGCAACGTTTGAAAAGTAAGATTTTAGTTTAGCTGATTTTGTGATATCCTTGTGATATCTTGGTTTTTCGGTTTGTCTGGTTGGCGGTAGGGGCTGGATTTTGAAAACATTTAAACAGGCGTAATTTTAAATTTTTTGTTTTTGGATAAGTCTACCTGACATATCTTTTTAATTTTCAGACATATTTGACAATGCCAATTATGTGCCATACGCGATTTCTTTTATTTTTCTCTTTTATTAAAAGTTTAAAGTATTGTACAATATCTGATTTTAATATGTGATTGAAAGATTTAAAAAAAAACTTAAAATTCAATACCCAGACATTAATTCGATCGTTAAGCCTTCAAAATTAAATGAAAAAGTCATAAAGTTATTGCAGTATGGTGCTAGTAGCCCACAGAGAGACGGAGAATGAGACAGAACCATTACAAAAAGAATTACTTGTCATTGTACATATAATATAATAATCATAGTTTAATAATCATCAGCACAAAGCTGAGGAAAAAAGATCATCCATTAATAATAATAATAATAACAATAATAATAACAATAAGCCCCTAAATCTAATCATTCGTCAAAATCGACGATCCGATTCACGGTTACTGGCGCGGCTAGCATGGCTCTGGGAACCCATTCAATATGGCGACTCGTTCGAAAAGAAAAAATATAGCACCGCTGACACCCGGAGCTGACACTGGGTGCCACAGCATAAGAACCATCAGAACGAGTTGAACACGGGCTCGCACCCACAAAGATACTACAGCTGAAATTAGCAATACATCAGACACACAAATAGAACCACATAGCCCAAGCACACTCATGCCTTTTTCAACTGAACTCATTTCATCACAACTCATACCTTTTTTAACTGAAACCACTAGCCGATCTACACTTTCACACATGCCGGCCTTGAATGTTGCGGAGGGGCATATACCTTATTGCCTACGTCCACAAAAGCTGGCAAACCAAGAGTGCGCATAAGGTGGACAAAAGAGTAAACTTGTTTATTATGAGAACATACTTTCACATAACCAAATTAGAGACAGGTATGACCACATACAGGAAATAGTTGCAAAATCGTTTCTCACAACAATACCCTACATAATGAGATCTAGACCCTATAATTAATGTTACTGAACAAAGGGTTCCCGATCAAAGAAGAATAATTATACGCAATCAACTACTATCAGAAGCTGAACTGAACCGATTGAAGGAAGATGTACAACTAGAATTAGAAAATACAGCCAACATATTAGGCGCTTTTAGCACAATATTTAATCGAATCCAACACGCTACGCAACAAGTCACTGAATCACAACTACAAGACACTTGTACACTTTTAAACACCCCCAGTCAAACATCGCCACTCAAACAAAAACTATCACATTAACAGTAAAATGATATTGAAATTTTGATGAAGAGGAACACTATAACAGAAACATCTGCAAGAAAAGAAAAAAGAGAAATATAAGATAAAATTAATATGTTCCTTAAAATGTTTTTTCGGGATGCCCACCCACCCAACTGCGCGATCTAGGTTACCAAAATTAAAATACAGTATTAAACTCGCATATCTTACTTATTTATTTAACTAAAACATACTGAATCGATTTCTCTCGGATCATTCATAAATTACAGACACACATACTTACATATCGTACAGCGTCAGTTGCAGTCGAAGAGTTTCGCTAGAAAATAGGAAACAACGTAGGTAACAGGCGTACTGCGCATAAAAAGCCATTGTGGCAAATAAAACTAGAAATAGACGTTGAAAAACTTAGAGTAGACTGTGGCAGACTTGCGCTATATATTAAAAACAATAGATCAGCAGTGATGTATAGATACCCTATACAAAGTATCTGAATACAAGATGCAAGATACTTGAAAAAAAAGCATTTCAGATACCAGACACAAATAATTTTCTAAGAAGGCATCTGAAATACTAGATACAAAATACCTACCTTTCAAATACTTTTTCAAGATATAATACTTTTGTAGAAAACAACATTTAATTAAACTGCCAAGGTTATTAATTCAAAAAATAATTTTTCTATAATATAGGAAGTTTTAAACTTTATTTTTTGCTCGAGATTTTAGTATTAGTGATTCTTCAAACATATTGTAGCTCATTTTCCTTCTATGAGGCCTCATGACCATGCTCCCAAAGGAAAAGAGTCTCCACAGGGGCAGAGCTGGGCAAACAGGTGTTATATTTTAAGAATATTTTTTAAATTGTAGGATAAGCATTTATGCTCTTAAAATTTGCATCTTTATTGTTCAGGTACTGGAGTGTCTCTAAAGCACTGGCACTGCTTATGTTTTCACTACTAGCAAAAGAGAAATTAGAGTCCTCTCGAAACATATAATAAGATTCATCTTTTGTTTTTATTTTTTTATATCACCGTCAATCTTGTTTAAAGCCAGTTATGTAGTTTTTAAATAATAAAATCCGCGTAGTAAATCCGAATAACACTAGTTTCATTTAAATGAATACTCGCGAAAATCTTAGATCTCATTATTTGTTTAAAGGCTCTGATTTTTGTTTTTCAGATCGATTTATCTTTTTAGTTTCGGACAGGACAAGGTCTTTTACATATTCCTTTCGTGCTTTTGATACCCATTTCAGTTTAAACATTGGATGCAACACTGAGGCTAATATAGCATCGTTTGCTGCTGGTTCCAACTGTGAAAACTGTTTAAACCGTCTATCTACTTTTTCTTCTATTACATGATACATCTAGCAGAGGGCTGCAGTATTTCAGATTTTCCATTCTCAGGCTTTTCATAATATGTTGGATTCTGTATAATTCCAAAAGCAAACAGCCCTAATAAGTATCTTTTGCCCCTTGCAGGCTTTGAATAGCTTCTGCTATTGGCTTTGAACAGTCCACATATTCACTTAAAAAGTGAATTTTATTTTCTTAAAGTGGTGGTAACTTTAACTTTTTCATGGCTTCACTAAGATGGTTCTGCACGGCTGATAGATTTTGTGTTGAATTAAACTAGGAGTTCCGTCGAGACGCTTGAAACTATAATACACGAATATGTCTTTTTCGCTTAATTCGCCAAGTTTAAAACTTTAAAACATGAATCGGGAACGACTTAAACAATTTACACATAACAAAAGTAAAGTATGACTCGAAAAAATTTCAAAGTCCTTTTATTACACGAACCGGGAGGGTGTTACACAAAAATCTTTAATAATTTCCGTATTTCGAAGAAATCGATCACACCAACAGCATATCATCCACGTATACAATCAATATGAAACTTATTCGTAAGCGGAACTTTCATTTCGAACAAATATTTTTCATATCATATGTGAAGTCGATCGAAAAACGACTAAGTCCCAGACGCTCCGGCGACACGATACGAACCAAACATAATATTATAATATCATCATTCAGACGACCCTATCGACTATATCATATTTATATTGACGATATACGACATCCATATAAAAATTATAAATACCAATGGCATCGTTATAGATGTGAAATAATATTTTTATATCATACACTTGGAAAAATTTCTAAGTCCAGTCATTACACGAACCGGGAGGGTGTTACACAAAAATCTTTAATAATTTCCGTATTTCGAAGAAATCGATCACACCAACAGCATATCATCCACGTATACAATCAATATGAAACTTATTCGTAAGCGGAACTTTCATTTCGAACAAATATTTTTCATATCATATGTGAAGTCGATCGAAAAACGACTAAGTCCCAGACGCTCCGGCGACACGATACGAACCAAACATAATATTATAATATCATCATTCAGACGACCCTATCGACTATATCATATTTATATTGACGATATACGACATCCATATTAAAATTATAAATACCAATGGCATCGTTATAGATGTGAAATAATAATTTCATATCATACACTTTGAAAAATTTCTAAGTCCAGTCATTACACGAACCGGGAGGGTGTTACACAAAAATCTTTAATAATTTCCGTATTTCGAAGAAATCGATCACACCAACAGCATATCATCCACGTATACAATCAATATGAAACTTATTCGTAAGCGGAACTTTCATTTCGAACAAATATTTTTCATATCATATGTGAAGTCGATCGAAAAACGACTAAGTCCCAGACGCTCCGGCGACACGATACGAACCAAACATAATATTATAATATCATCATTCAGACGACCCTATCGACTATATCATATTTATATTGACGATATACGACATCCATATTAAAATTATAAATACCAATGGCATCGTTATAGATGTGAAATAATAATTTCATATCATACACTTGGAAAAATTTCTAAGTCCAGTCATTACACGAACCGGGAGGGTGTTACACAAAAATCTTTAATAATTTCCGTATTTCGAAGAAATCGATCACACCAACAGCATATCATCCACGTATACAATCAATATGAAACTTATTCGTAAGCGGAACTTTCATTTCGAACAAATATTTTTCATATCATATGTGAAGTCGATCGAAAAACGACTAAGTCCCAGACGCTCCGGCGACACGATACGAACCAAACATAATATTATAATATCATCATTCAGACGACCCTATCGACTATATCATATTTATATTGACGATATACGACTTCCATATAAAAATTATAAATACCAATGGCATCGTTATAGATGTGAAATAATAATTTTATATCATACACTTTGAAAAATTTCTAAGTCCAGTCATTACACGAACCGGGAGGGTGTTACACAAAAATCTTTAATAATTTCCGTATTTCGAAGAAATCGATCACACCAACAGCATATCATCCACGTATACAATCAATATGAAACTTATTCGTAAGCGGAACTTTCATTTCGAACAAATATTTTTCATATCATATGTGAAGTCGATCGAAAAACGACTAAGTCCCAGACGCTCCGCCGACACGATACGTACCAAACATAATATTATAATATCATCATTCAGATGACCCTATCGACTATATCATATTCATATTGACGATATACGACATCCATATAAAAATTATATATACCAATGGCATCGTTATAGATGTGAAATAATTTTTTTATATCATACACTTGGAAAAATTTCTAAGTCCAGTCATTACACGAACCGGGAGGGTGTTACACAAAAATCTTTAATAATTTCCGTATTTCGAAGAAATCGATCACACCAACAGCATATCATCCATGTATACAATCAATATGAAACTTATTCGTAAGCGGAACTTTCATTTCGAACAAATATTTTTCATATCATATGTGAAGTCGATCGAAAAACGACTAAGTCCCAGACGCTCCGGCGACACGATACGAACCAAACATAATATTATAATATCATCATTCAGACGACCCTATCGACTATATCATATTCATATTGACGATATACGACATCCATATAAAAATTATATATACCAATGGCATCGTTATAGATGTGAAATAATTTTTTTATATCATACACTTTGAAAAATTTCTAAGTCCAGTCATTACACGAACCGGGAGGGTGTTACACAAAAATCTTTAATAATTTCCGTATTTCGAAGAAATCGATCACACCAACAGCATATCATCCACGTATACAATCAATATGAAACTTATTCGTAAGCGGAACTTTCATTTCGAACAAATATTTTTCATATCATATGTGAAGTCGATCGAAAAACGACTAAGTCCCAGACGCTCCGGCGACACGATACGAACCAAACATAATATTATAATATCATCATTCAGACGACCCTATCGACTATATCATATTTATATTGACGATATACGACTTCCATATAAAAATTATAAATACCAATGGCATCGTTATAGATGTGAAATAATAATTTTATATCATACACTTTGAAAAATTTCTAAGTCCAGTCATTACACGAACCGGGAGGGTGTTACACAAAAATCTTTAATAATTTCCGTATTTCGAAGAAATCGATCACACCAACAGCATATCATCCACGTATACAATCAATATGAAACTTATTCGTAAGCGGAACTTTCATTTCGAACAAATATTTTTCATATCATATGTGAAGTCGATCGAAAAACGACTAAGTCCCAGACGCTCCGGCGACACGATACGAACCAAACATAATATTATAATATCATCATTCAGACGACCCTATCGACTATATCATATTTATATTGACGATATACGACTTCCATATAAAAATTATAAATACCAATGGCATCGTTATAGATGTGAAATAATAATTTTATATCATACACTTTGAAAAATTTCTAAGTCCAGTCATTACACGAACCGGGAGGGTGTTACACAAAAATCTTTAATAATTTCCGTATTTCGAAGAAATCGATCACACCAACAGCATATCATCCACGTATACAATCAATATGAAACTTATTCGTAAGCGGAACTTTCATTTCGAACAAATATTTTTCATATCATATGTGAAGTCGATCGAAAAACGACTAAGTCCCAGACGCTCCGCCGACACGATACGTACCAAACATAATATTATAATATCATCATTCAGATGACCCTATCGACTATATCATATTCATATTGACGATATACGACATCCATATAAAAATTATATATACCAATGGCATCGTTATAGATGTGAAATAATTTTTTTATATCATACACTTGGAAAAATTTCTAAGTCCAGTCATTACACGAACCGGGAGGGTGTTACACAAAAATCTTTAATAATTTCCGTATTTCGAAGAAATCGATCACACCAACAGCATATCATCCACGTATACAATCAATATGAAACTTATTCGTAAGCGGAACTTTCATTTCGAACAAATATTTTTCATATCATATGTGAAGTCGATCGAAAAACGACTAAGTCCCTAATGTTTCATACATAGCCATTATAAAATGTAAAAATTTAAAAAAAACTTTTTTATTTCACATGTTCTTTATATTTTATTATTTATAGTATTTTAATTGAACATATAATGCCATTTATATATTAGAAATGTATAAAATACGAACTTTTTAAATTTTTGTAATACACGAACCGGTCTCAGATTTACCGAATGTCAATTTCTGGCCCTCGCATATATAGGAGGTGGCGGCGCGTGTGGTGGGTCCGCGTCGTCACGTTGCGTACTGTAGGTTGATAGGCGTCGAAGGGAGTTGGTTATATGAAAATATCACATCGTGCAATAGATGTTGATATAAAAATATTATCACATCGTATATTCGATGTTGATAATATAATAATGAAAAATGAAAAAATATCTCATCATTTCTTTGATGTTGATAAAATATGTATGTGAATGATGATAATGAAAAATGAAAAATATCTCGTCATATCTTTGATGTTGATATAATAATGAAAAATGAAAGTATCTCATCATATTTTTGATGTTGATAATATAAATAAGAGACAAAAAAAAAAAAAAATTTTTTTTTTTTTAATTTAAAAATTATTTCGAATGAAATAATTGTACGTACGTGTACGTACGTTTGAATGATGAAAAAGTACGCTTCGAGAAATCCTCCTAATAACCTTCTTCCTTCGACAAAAACTTCTCTGTGTTGACCGCCGACGGTCGTCGCGTAGTACTTAGCTATACATATCACGATGTGTTTCACACAACGTTTTATAATGGTTAGTATGAAGCGTGATCGTTCTAACGGGGTCGTATTGTACAAAATTTGCTTCCGTCGTGTTGCGCGTAAGTGTGACCGCCGGAGACAATCCCTTAGTAGATAATCCGCCCGAAATAGAATCTATTGGTACTAGATCTCTCTAACACCGTGCGATGATACCGATGTTTGACGTGTCGTATTTGTTAACGCATATATGACAATGTTAACCGATATTAAAGGTGTACGATCTCGTTATAAAAGTAACGATCAACAATATGAAACTTTTTGATGCGTTCAAAATGTTTTCATAATAAATATATATATAATATATATAAAATATGAATTAAGAAAGAGAGGAGGAGGAGGAGGAGTATGATATAAAATGTGTGTGTATATTTCAAAGAAAATATACAAAAATGAATAAATAAATAAAAACAAAATAATAATCAGGCCACCGTTACGTGCCCTCGCTTCCTATACCACAATATAAGAGCGAACGCGTACGATGCGCTCTCGATTGAGAGTTAACTAAAATTAGCTAGCTCCCTGGTTGATCCTGCCAGTAGTTATATGCTTGTCTCAAAGATTAAGCCATGCATGTCTCAGTGCAAGCCGTATTAAGGCGATACCGCGAATGGCTCAATATATCAGTTTTGGTTCCTTAGATCTTACTCAGTTACTTGGATAACTGTGGTAATTCTAGAGCTAATACATGCAATCAGAACTCTGACCAGTGATGGGATGAGTGCTTTTATTAGATCAAAACCAATCGACGGAGGGCCTCGCGTCCGAAGTCGTTAATTTTGATGAATCTGGATAACTTTTGCCGATCGCATGGTCAAGTACCGGCGACGCATCTTTCAAATGTCTGCCTTATCAACTTTCGATGGTAGTTTCTGCGACTACCATGGTTGTCACGGGTAACGGGGAATCAGGGTTCGATTCCGGAGAGGGAGCCTGAGAAACGGCTACCACATCCAAGGAAGGCAGCAGGCGCGCAAATTACCCACTCCCGGCACGGGGAGGTAGTGACGAAAAATAACGATACGGGACTCTTACGAGGCCTCGTAATCGGAATGAGTACACTTTAAATATTTTAACGAGGAACAATTGGAGGGCAAGTCTGGTGCCAGCAGCCGCGGTAATTCCAGCTCCAATAGCGTATACTAAAATTGTTGCGGTTAAAAAGCTCGTAGTTGCATTTGTGCGCCGCGCTGTCGGTGCACCGCATCCGCGGTGATACTGACACGTCTGCGGAGCATATCGTCGGTGAGCCGGCGGTAAAACGCCGGTTCAATATCAAAATCCTATCGCGGTGCTCTTCAGTGAGTGTCGAGATGGGCCGACAATTTTACTTTGAACAAATTAGAGTGCTCAAAGCGGGCTCAAAACGCCGCTTGAATATTTCGTGCATGGAATAATAGAATATGATCTCGGTTCTATTTTGTTGGTTTTCAGAACTCCGAGGTAATGATTAATAGGGATAACTGGGGGCATTCGTATTGCGACGTTAGAGGTGAAATTCTTGGATCGTCGCAAGACGAACATCAGCGAAAGCATTTGCCAAAGGTGTTTTCATCAATCAAGAACGAAAGTTAGAGGTTCGAAGGCGATTAGATACCGCCCTAGTTCTAACCGTAAATATGTCATCTAGCGATCCGCCGACGTTATTACAATGGCTCGGCGGGCAGCTTCCGGGAAACCAAAGATTTTGGACTCCGGGGGGAGTATGGTTGCAAAGCTGAAACTTAAAGGAATTGACGGAAGGGCACCACCAGGAGTGGAGCCTGCGGCTTAATTTGACTCAACACGGGAAATCTCACCAGGCCCGGACACCGGAAGGATTGACAGATTAATAGCTCTTTCTTGATTCGGTGGGTGGTGGTGCATGGCCGTTCTTAGTTGGTGGAGCGATTTGTCTGGTTAATTCCGGTAACGAACGAGACTCTAGCCTGCTAAATAGGCGTCGTCATTTAGGTGTGAGCGATTTCGGTCGTTCAACTCACTGACGGCGTATTAAAATTCTTCTTAGAGGGACCGGCGGCTTCGAGCCGCACGAGATTGAGCAATAACAGGTCTGTGATGCCCTTAGATGTCCTGGGCCGCACGCGCGCTACACTGAAGGAATCAGCATGTTCTCCCTGGCCTAGAGGCCCGGGCAACCCGTTGAAACTCCTTCGTGCTGGGGATTGGGGTTTGCAATTATCCCCCATAAACGAGGAATTCCTAGTAAGCGCGAGTCATAAGCTCGCGTTGATTACGTCCCTGCCCTTTGTACACACCGCCCGTCGCTACTACCGATTGAATGATTTAGTGAGGTCTTCGGACCGACACGCGGTGGCTTCACGGCCGTCGGCGTTGCTGGGAAGTTGACCAAACTTGATCATTTAGAGGAAGTAAAAGTCGTAACAAGGTTTCCGTAGGGGAACCTGCGGAAGGATCATTAACGTTATATAACATCCGATATCAAAGCGATATCAGGATGATTATGATAATATTATATATCCAAGTAAAAAGAGAGACACATATATAAAAATATATGATGCAAATTAAAAAAAAAAAGAGATGAAAGGGGCGGCATCTCAATAGAAATTAAATATATCTCAAAATAATATATAAATGAAAGGAAAATAAATAAATATTAAACAAAAAAAAAACAACTCTACACAAGCGTGTTATGATGTTTTTGAATGAATAAAAATATAAAAGATGTCAGGGGCGGGACATCAAAATAAAAGAGACACACAAAAACATACACTCGATTACGCCTAGCGTGTTGTCGTTGTTGTTGTTTGTGATGTTAAAAATAAATAAATAAATAAATAAATGAAAGAGAGATATATAAGATGTGAAGGGGCCACATCTAAAAAATAAATAAATCTCCAAGGAGATCGAAATAATATTATGATGATATGATGATGAAGGAGGAGGAAAAGATACGAAATTTAAAACGATTTGACGGATAAACGGATTCATTAGCGTCCCTTCCTTATCCGATACGCACATATGCACTGTATGAGCATACAATTTATATACTCTTGATGTATATATACGTATATGTTAAAACCAGATAACGTTGTAACTCGAAAGCGATATACTAGATATCATTGATTCATCCTATGTTTCTTAACTCTGGTAGATCTCATTTGACATAGACCGGTAAGAATCCGCGCCGCGAGTCTCTTGACGACTACTCAAGACCTTAATAAGTCTAGTCCGAGTTCTGTTTACTTGGTTGGATCAAGGGCGATTAGAGTGAACGTATAATCTGGGCGTTGAAGATAACATGCTGTGGTATATAGCGCTACTATCATTATCTTGTCATTTCGTTAATTCGTTAGGGACACTCTGAGTTTTTTATGCGGTCCGGTGGATTAGTTGTTTACCGTACGTTAACCACACGGGTAAATCCGGTGGGTCGGTTAGTCCACTTGGAGAGAACGTGGTGTGATACGTTTCGTTTGTCATGTCGTTCGCGTCTTTCTATATTATATATCAACATATCACATGTCAATGTGAAATATGTATGTATGTATAAGTAGATTTGATCGCGTCCGTAGGCAATATGAGGCGTATTGCAGCGTTATATAAATGGCAACACCCCCTATATGCGCACGATTGCCCTCTTTGTTTTTTTTTTTTTTTTTAAAAAAAAAGAAAATTTAAATGGTGAGCGTCGCCGTACACATGATATATTTATAAAAATCACTACCCTGAACGGTGGATCACTTGGCTCGCGGGTCGATGAAGAACGCAGTTAACTGCGCGTCATAGTGTGAACTGCAGGACACATTTGAACATCGACATTTCGAACGCACATTGCGGTCCGTGGAGAAATATCCAGGACCACTCCTGTCTGAGGGCCGGCTGTATAAAATAATACACCACACTGTTCCATCACGGTATGACACCTCATAACGCACGCGAACACAGAAAGAATTACATCCATCGCGCACAGACTCGCACATATACGCCACGGAAGTGTCGTTGTGTGTTCGTAGTGTGTGTGTGTATGTGTTTGTTCAGTTCGAATTATGTGTATCGTAGTTTTGTTGTTGTCGACTGTGCGAACATATGACGGTTCCGACGACTGCTAATGATCTTTTTATTCTTTTTATTGTTCTCTTTCTGACGAGACACAAACAGCACGAGAACACGACACACGCACAAACACGACGTCGTACCGCACGCGCGTGAGCGCGAACGCCTCCCTCTCGTAGTACACAGAAAAGACTATGATATCTTATTATGTGTCATTATACGAATCGGAGTTGTCGCACTCGTCGTAGTCGTCGTCGTCGTCGTCGTTGTCGTAGTCGTCGTTGTTGCTGTTGTGACCCATCATAGTGAGAGATTTAAATTGAATTATTGATTGTTTGCAAGTTCGTTTGTCCGTTTAAATATTATATGAGAAATATATATATACACACACGTATATGAAGACTATGAAACATTTTTTTCATTGTGTGAATATATCACATCGAAGTCGCGTGAGTGTTGTTGTCTGTGTATATGGTATGTATATATTATATAATACACCAACGATACTTAGTTACGCCTCGATCAAACAAGTGACACGAGATCGCATCTAGCGTCTGAGCATATATAATATGTGAAGACGGAAACGCACGACACCCGCACAAAAAAATATGAATCTTTGTATGTGTTTGTGTGTGTGTGATACGCGCGATGTTTTGCTGCAGAGAGCGTGATCCTTGCTCCCATCGTTGATCCGTTGCTTTATGATTATGATAATTGTGAAGCGATACGGTGATGTGAGAGGGTAAGAGAAGGTATCCGATGCTCTTTCGTATGCGATTACGTCGTCGTCGTTATTATGCACTTACACATCTACGTCTCTGATTTCAAGATATTTTTTTTGTCGATGTATGAGCGTTTTATGTTTTCTGTGTCCGATCGTTGTGCGTTTCTATTGTGTCGTTAAGGTCTGTGTTATAATAATATATATATATATCGTGGACGTGGACATCGAACGAAAACAACGCAATATCGCGCCTTCGTATATATGTGTGATATGTAATAAAACGATGAAAATCGAATTTGAGTGTTTCAAATATATAGTTATTCAATGTATGTGTTGTGTGCAAAAAAAAGTAGGCGGACACGACGTCCGAAGAGTGCATCGACGCCGTTTATGAAACCGAAACACTATCACAATCATATATTGTGTGTGTATAATTCGCGCAGACACGAGTACGTGAATCGTGCAGACTACCACACTGCGTGTGCGTGTGTGTGTATGTATAAACGTACTCGGTGTGTGTGTGTGATCATATCGCACATTATTATATGTATGTAAGATTCGTGTTTTAGTTTTGTGGCGTCGTAGCGCTGACGGATATCGCGTCTGCCTCGTTTTTTTATCGTTGGCCTCAGATCAGGGAGGATCACCCGCCGAATTTAAGCATATTAGTAAGCGGAGGAAAAGAAACTAACTAGGATTTCCTTAGTAGCGGCGAGCGAACAGGAAACAGCCCAGCACTGAATCCCGCGGTTGTAACGATCGCGGGAGATGTGGTGTTCGGGAGGTTCCGCTTTCTCGTCGTCGCCGCTCCTGTCCAAGTTCGTCTTGAACGGGGCCGTTTTCCCGTAGAGGGTGCCAGGCCCGTAGCGACGGAGCGAGACGGCGAGAGGGACACTCCTCAGAGTCGGGTTGCTTGAGAGTGCAGCCCTAAGTGGGTGGTAAACTCCATCTAAGGCTAAATATTACCGCGAGACCGATAGCGAACAAGTACCGTGAGGGAAAGTTGAAAAGAACTTTGAAGAGAGAGTTCAAGAGTACGTGAAACCGTTCAGGGGTAAACCTGCGAAACTCGAATGAACGAACGGAGAGATTCATCGTCGCTCGGCGGCGTACGGGCGTCGCGCCTCGATGTCGTGCTTGCGTCACGCAAGTGGCGTACGGCATGACACGGGTCGCGTCCGTCGACGTTCGCCGAAGGCGTGCACTTCTCTCTTAGTAATACATCGCGACCCGTTCGATGTCGGCATAAGCGCCGTTCGGGAGTCCAATCGTCGCGTTCACGCGTGGCGGCTGGACCGTGACGGTGGCCTGCCGGCTGTCGGACGGTAGTACAAAATCGTACAATATACGAATCGCGCACGCGTCTCAAAACGCGTCCGGCCCGACGCAAGCGTGCGCCGCATACAGTCTCTGTCCTGCCCGAGTGCGGATAGGGGCGCGGTGCTGCTGTCTGTCGCCGCCGTGCTGTCTCGGACTGTGCGCGTATCCGTCTGCGATGATTCATTTTCGGGCACTCGCAGGACCCGTCTTGAAACACGGACCAAGGAGTCTAGCATGTGTGCGAGTCATTGAGTTGTTTTTATAACACAAAACTGAAAGGCGTAACGAAAGTGAAGGTGAACGCTTGCCGTTCGCTCAGGGAGGATGGAGCGTCGGTCTTGATCGATCTCTCGCACTCCCGAGGCGTCTCGTTTCCAATCCGTGAATGCAGGCGCGCTCTGAGCACAGATGCTGGGACCCGAAAGATGGTGAACTATGCCTGGTCAGGTCGAAGTCAGGGGAAACCCTGATGGAGGACCGTAGCGATTCTGACGTGCAAATCGATCGTCGGAACTGGGTATAGGGGCGAAAGACTAATCGAACCATCTAGTAGCTGGTTCCGTCCGAAGTTTCCCTCAGGATAGCTGGCGTCGATAATTAACAGTCCCATCCGGTAAAGCGAATGATTAGAGGCATTGGGGCCGAAACGACCTCAACCTATTCTCAAACTTTAAATGGGTGAGAACTCCGACTTACTCGAACGATGAAGTCGGAGATCTGATGACGGTGCCAAGTGGGCCAATTTTGGTAAGCAGAACTGGCGCTGTGGGATGAACCAAACGTAGTGTTAAGGCGCCTAAAAAACGCTCATGGGACACCATGAAAGGCGTTGGTCGCTCATGACAGCAGGACGGTGGCCATGGAAGTCGGAATCCGCTAAGGAGTGTGCAACGACTCACCTGCCGAAGCAACCAGCCCTGAAAATGGATGGCGCTGAAGCGTTTTGCCTATACACTACCGTTACCGGCACGTGCGACGTTGTACGTTTGCGTCATTAAGCCGTAACGAGTAGGACGTGCGCGGCGGAGAGCGCAGAAGGGTCTGGGCGTGAGCCCGCTTGGAGCCTCCGTCGGTGCAGATCTTGGTGGTAGTAGCAAATACTCCAGCGAGGCCCTGGAGGACTGACGTGG
>NW_026869858.1:1640000-1647500 GCF_018135715.1 Danaus plexippus
TCTAAGTCCAGTCATTACACGAACCGGGAGGGTGTTACACAAAAATCTTTAATAATTTCCGTATTTCGAAGAAATCGATCACACCAACAGCATATCATCCACGTATACAATCAATATGAAACTTATTCGTAAGCGGAACTTTCATTTCGAACAAATATTTTTCATATCATATGTGAAGTCGATCGAAAAACGACTAAGTCCCAGACGCTCCGGCGACACGATACGAACCAAACATAATATTATAATATCATCATTCAGACGACCCTATCGACTATATCATATTCATATTGACGATATACGACATCCATATAAAAATTATAAATACCAATGGCATCGTTATAGATGTGAAATAATTTTTTATATCATACACTTGGAAAAATTTCTAAGTCCAGTCATTACACGAACCGGGAGGGTGTTACACAAAAATCTTTAATAATTTCCGTATTTCGAAGAAATCGATCACACCAACAGCATATCATCCATGTATACAATCAATATGAAACTTATTCGTAAGCGGAACTTTCATTTCGAACAAATATTTTTCATATCATATGTGAAGTCGATCGAAAAACGACTAAGTCCCAGACGCTCCGGCGACACGATACGAACCAAACATAATATTATAATATCATCATTCAGACGACCCTATCGACTATATCATATTCATATTGACGATATACGACATCCATATAAAAATTATATATACCAATGGCATCGTTATAGATGTGAAATAATTTTTTTATATCATACACTTGAAAAATTTCTAAGTCCAGTCATTACACGAACCGGGAGGGTGTTACACAAAAATCTTTAATAATTTCCGTATTTCGAAGAAATCGATCACACCAACAGCATATCATCCATGTATACAATCAATATGAAACTTATTCGTAAGCGGAACTTTCATTTCGAACAAATATTTTTCATATCATATGTGAAGTCGATCGAAAAACGACTAAGTCCCAGACGCTCCGGCGACACGATACGAACCAAACATAATATTATAATATCATCATTCAGACGACCCTATCGACTATATCATATTCATATTGACGATATACGACATCCATATAAAAATTATATATACCAATGGCATCGTTATAGATGTGAAATAATTTTTTATATCATACACTTTGAAAAATTTCTAAGTCCAGTCATTACACGAACCGGGAGGGTGTTACACAAAAATCTTTAATAATTTCCGTATTTCGAAGAAATCGATCACACCAACAGCATATCATCCACGTATACAATCAATATGAAACTTATTCGTAAGCGGAACTTTCATTTCGAACAAATATTTTTCATATCATATGTGAAGTCGATCGAAAAACGACTAAGTCCCAGACGCTCCGGCGACACGATACGAACCAAACATAATATTATAATATCATCATTCAGACGACCCTATCGACTATATCATATTCATATTGACGATATACGACATCCATATAAAAATTATAAATACCAATGGCATCGTTATAGATGTGAAATAATATTTTTATATCATACACTTGGAAAAATTTCTAAGTCCAGTCATTACACGAACCGGGAGGGTGTTACACAAAAATCTTTAATAATTTCCGTATTTCGAAGAAATCGATCACACCAACAGCATATCATCCACGTATACAATCAATATGAAACTTATTCGTAAGCGGAACTTTCATTTCGAACAAATATTTTTCATATCATATGTGAAGTCGATCGAAAAACGACTAAGTCCCTAATGTTTCATACATAGCCATTATAAAATGTAAAAATTAAAAAAAAACTTTTTTATTTCACATGTTCTTTATATTTTATTATTTATAGTATTTTAATTGAACATATAATGCCATTTATATATTAGAAATGTATAAAATACGAACTTTTAAAATTTTTGTAATACACGAACCGGTCCCAGATTTACCGAATGTCAATTTCTGGCCCTCGCATATATAGGAGGTGGCGGCGCGTGTGGTGGGTCCGCGTCGTCACGTTGCGTACTGTAGGTTGATAGGCGTCGAAGGGAGTTGGTTATATGAAAATATCACATCGTGCAATAGATGTTGATATAAAAATATTATCACATCGTATATTCGATGTTGATAATATAATAATGAAAAATGAAAAAATATCTCATCATTTCTTTGATGTTGATAAAATATGTATGTGAATGATGATAATGAAAAATGAAAAATATCTCGTCATATCTTTGATGTTGATATAATAATGAAAAATGAAAGTATCTCATCATATTTTTGATGTTGATAATATAAATAAGAGACAAAAAAAAAAAAAAATTTTTTTTTTTTTAATTTAAAAATTATTTCGAATGAAATAATTGTACGTACGTGTACGTACGTTTGAATGATGAAAAAGTACGCTTCGAGAAATCCTCCTAATAACCTTCTTCCTTCGACAAAAACTTCTCTGTGTTGACCGCCGACGGTCGTCGCGTAGTACTTAGCTATACATATCACGATGTGTTTCACACAACGTTTTATAATGGTTAGTATGAAGCGTGATCGTTCTAACGGGGTCGTATTGTACAAAATTTGCTTCCGTCGTGTTGCGCGTAAGTGTGACCGCCGGAGACAATCCCTTAGTAGATAATCCGCCCGAAATAGAATCTATTGGTACTAGATCTCTCTAACACCGTGCGATGATACCGATGTTTGACGTGTCGTATTTGTTAACGCATATATGACAATGTTAACCGATATTAAAGGTGTACGATCTCGTTATAAAAGTAACGATCAACAATATGAAACTTTTTGATGCGTTCAAAATGTTTTCATAATAAATATATATATATATATATATAAAATATGAATTAAGAAAGAGAGGAGGAGGAGTATGATATAAAATGTGTGTGTATATTTCAAAGAAAATATACAAAAATGAATAAATAAATAAAAACAAAATAATAATCAGGCCACCGTTACGTGCCCTCGCTTCCTATACCACAATATAAGAGCGAACGCGTACGATGCGCTCTCGATTGAGAGTTAACTAAAATTAGCTAGCTCCCTGGTTGATCCTGCCAGTAGTTATATGCTTGTCTCAAAGATTAAGCCATGCATGTCTCAGTGCAAGCCGTATTAAGGCGATACCGCGAATGGCTCAATATATCAGTTTTGGTTCCTTAGATCTTACTCAGTTACTTGGATAACTGTGGTAATTCTAGAGCTAATACATGCAATCAGAACTCTGACCAGTGATGGGATGAGTGCTTTTATTAGATCAAAACCAATCGACGGAGGGCCTCGCGTCCGAAGTCGTTAATTTTGATGAATCTGGATAACTTTTGCCGATCGCATGGTCAAGTACCGGCGACGCATCTTTCAAATGTCTGCCTTATCAACTTTCGATGGTAGTTTCTGCGACTACCATGGTTGTCACGGGTAACGGGGAATCAGGGTTCGATTCCGGAGAGGGAGCCTGAGAAACGGCTACCACATCCAAGGAAGGCAGCAGGCGCGCAAATTACCCACTCCCGGCACGGGGAGGTAGTGACGAAAAATAACGATACGGGACTCTTACGAGGCCTCGTAATCGGAATGAGTACACTTTAAATATTTTAACGAGGAACAATTGGAGGGCAAGTCTGGTGCCAGCAGCCGCGGTAATTCCAGCTCCAATAGCGTATACTAAAATTGTTGCGGTTAAAAAGCTCGTAGTTGCATTTGTGCGCCGCGCTGTCGGTGCACCGCATCCGCGGTGATACTGACACGTCTGCGGAGCATATCGTCGGTGAGCCGGCGGTAAAACGCCGGTTCAATATCAAAATCCTATCGCGGTGCTCTTCAGTGAGTGTCGAGATGGGCCGACAATTTTACTTTGAACAAATTAGAGTGCTCAAAGCGGGCTCAAAACGCCGCTTGAATATTTCGTGCATGGAATAATAGAATATGATCTCGGTTCTATTTTGTTGGTTTTCAGAACTCCGAGGTAATGATTAATAGGGATAACTGGGGGCATTCGTATTGCGACGTTAGAGGTGAAATTCTTGGATCGTCGCAAGACGAACATCAGCGAAAGCATTTGCCAAAGGTGTTTTCATCAATCAAGAACGAAAGTTAGAGGTTCGAAGGCGATTAGATACCGCCCTAGTTCTAACCGTAAATATGTCATCTAGCGATCCGCCGACGTTATTACAATGGCTCGGCGGGCAGCTTCCGGGAAACCAAAGATTTTGGACTCCGGGGGGAGTATGGTTGCAAAGCTGAAACTTAAAGGAATTGACGGAAGGGCACCACCAGGAGTGGAGCCTGCGGCTTAATTTGACTCAACACGGGAAATCTCACCAGGCCCGGACACCGGAAGGATTGACAGATTAATAGCTCTTTCTTGATTCGGTGGGTGGTGGTGCATGGCCGTTCTTAGTTGGTGGAGCGATTTGTCTGGTTAATTCCGGTAACGAACGAGACTCTAGCCTGCTAAATAGGCGTCGTCATTTAGGTGTGAGCGATTTCGGTCGTTCAACTCACTGACGGCGTATTAAAATTCTTCTTAGAGGGACCGGCGGCTTCGAGCCGCACGAGATTGAGCAATAACAGGTCTGTGATGCCCTTAGATGTCCTGGGCCGCACGCGCGCTACACTGAAGGAATCAGCATGTTCTCCCTGGCCTAGAGGCCCGGGCAACCCGTTGAAACTCCTTCGTGCTGGGGATTGGGGTTTGCAATTATCCCCCATAAACGAGGAATTCCTAGTAAGCGCGAGTCATAAGCTCGCGTTGATTACGTCCCTGCCCTTTGTACACACCGCCCGTCGCTACTACCGATTGAATGATTTAGTGAGGTCTTCGGACCGACACGCGGTGGCTTCACGGCCGTCGGCGTTGCTGGGAAGTTGACCAAACTTGATCATTTAGAGGAAGTAAAAGTCGTAACAAGGTTTCCGTAGGGGAACCTGCGGAAGGATCATTAACGTTATATAACATCCGATATCAAAGCGATATCAGGATGATTATGATAATATTATATATCCAAGTAAAAAGAGAGACACATATATAAAATATATGATGCAAATTAAAAAAAAAAAGAGATGAAAGGGGCGGCATCTCAATAGAAATTAAATATATCTCAAAATAATATATAAATGAAAGGAAAATAAATAAATATTAAACAAAAAAAAAACAACTCTACACAAGCGTGTTATGATGTTTTTGAATGAATAAAAATATAAAAGATGTCAGGGGCGGGACATCAAAATAAAAAGAGACACACAAAAACATACACTCGATTACGCCTAGCGTGTTGTCGTCGTTGTTGTTGTTTGTGATGTTAAAAATAAATAAATAAATAAATAAATGAAAGAGAGATATATAAGATGTGAAGGGGCCACATCTAAAAAATAAATAAATCTCCAAGGAGATCGAAATAATATTATGATATGATGATGAAGGAGGAGGAAAAGATACGAAATTTAAAACGATTTGACGGATAAACGGATTCATTAGCGTCCCTTCCTTATCCGATACGCACATATGCACTGTATGAGCATACAATTTATATACTCTTGATGTATATATACGTATATGTTAAAACCAGATAACGTTGTAACTCGAAAGCGATATACTAGATATCATTGATTCATCCTATGTTTCTTAACTCTGGTAGATCTCATTTGACATAGACCGGTAAGAATCCGCGCCGCGAGTCTCTTGACGACTACTCAAGACCTTAATAAGTCTAGTCCGAGTTCTGTTTACTTGGTTGGATCAAGGGCGATTAGAGTGAACGTATAATCTGGGCGTTGAAGATAACATGCTGTGGTATATAGCGCTACTATCATTATCTTGTCATTTCGTTAATTCGTTAGGGACACTCTGAGTTTTTTATGCGGTCCGGTGGATTAGTTGTTTACCGTACGTTAACCACACGGGTAAATCCGGTGGGTCGGTTAGTCCACTTGGAGAGAACGTGGTGTGATACGTTTCGTTTGTCATGTCGTTCGCGTCTTTCTATATTATATATCAACATATCACATGTCAATGTGAAATATGTATGTATGTATAAGTAGATTTGATCGCGTCCGTAGGCAATATGAGGCGTATTGCAGCGTTATATAAATGGCAACACCCCCTATATGCGCACGATTGCCCTCTTTGTTTTTTTTTTTTTTTTTAAAAAAAAGAAAATTTAAATGGTGAGCGTCGCCGTACACATGATATATTTATAAAAATCACTACCCTGAACGGTGGATCACTTGGCTCGCGGGTCGATGAAGAACGCAGTTAACTGCGCGTCATAGTGTGAACTGCAGGACACATTTGAACATCGACATTTCGAACGCACATTGCGGTCCGTGGAGAAATATCCAGGACCACTCCTGTCTGAGGGCCGGCTGTATAAAATAATACACCACACTGTTCCATCACGGTATGACACCTCATAACGCACGCGAACACAGAAAGAATTACATCCATCGCGCACAGACTCGCACATATACGCCACGGAAGTGTCGTTGTGTGTTCGTAGTGTGTGTGTGTATGTGTTTGTTCAGTTCGAATTATGTGTATCGTAGTTTTGTTGTTGTCGACTGTGCGAACATATGACGGTTCCGACGACTGCTAATGATCTTTTTATTCTTTTTATTGTTCTCTTTCTGACGAGACACAAACAGCACGAGAACACGACACACGCACAAACACGACGTCGTACCGCACGCGCGTGAGCGCGAACGCCTCCCTCTCGTAGTACACAGAAAAGACTATGATATCTTATTATGTGTCATTATACGAATCGGAGTTGTCGCACTCGTCGTAGTCGTCGTCGTCGTCGTCGTTGTCGTAGTCGTCGTTGTTGCTGTTGTGACCCATCATAGTGAGAGATTTAAATTGAATTATTGATTGTTTGCAAGTTCGTTTGTCCGTTTAAATATTATATGAGAAATATATATATACACACACGTATATGAAGACTATGAAACATTTTTTTCATTGTGTGAATATATCACATCGAAGTCGCGTGAGTGTTGTTGTCTGTGTATATGGTATGTATATATTATATAATACACCAACGATACTTAGTTACGCCTCGATCAAACAAGTGACACGAGATCGCATCTAGCGTCTGAGCATATATAATATGTGAAGACGGAAACGCACGACACCCGCACAAAAAAATATGAATCTTTGTATGTGTTTGTGTGTGTGTGATACGCGCGATGTTTTGCTGCAGAGAGCGTGATCCTTGCTCCCATCGTTGATCCGTTGCTTTATGATTATGATAATTGTGAAGCGATACGGTGATGTGAGAGGGTAAGAGAAGGTATCCGATGCTCTTTCGTATGCGATTACGTCGTCGTCGTTATTATGCACTTACACATCTACGTCTCTGATTTCAAGATATTTTTTTTGTCGATGTATGAGCGTTTTATGTTTTCTGTGTCCGATCGTTGTGCGTTTCTATTGTGTCGTTAAGGTCTGTGTTATAATAATATTATATATATATCGTGGACGTGGACATCGAACGAAAACAACGCAATATCGCGCCTTCGTATATATGTG
>NW_026869858.1:1652500-1665000 GCF_018135715.1 Danaus plexippus
CGTACTCGATATGCTGCCAGAAGCGTACCCGATAATTGCTGGCGTAATGTCGCGGAAAAACGTTTAATACACGAACATGTCTCTTCACTAAATTCGGAACGCTCCAAAACTTTTAATACACGAATATGTCTTTTCACTTAATTCGGCACGCTTGAAACTATAATACACGAATATGTCTTTTTCGCTTAATTCGCCAAGTTTAAAACTTTAAAACATGAATCGGGAACGACTTAAACAATTTACACATAACAAAAGTAAAGTATTACTCGAAAAAATTTCAAAGTCCTTTTATTACACGAACCGGGAGAGTGTTACACAAAAATCTTTAATAATTTCCGTATTTCGAAGAAATCGATCACACCAACAGCATATCATCCACGTATACAATCAATATGAAACTTATTCGTAAGCGGAACTTTCATTTCGAACAAATATTTTTCATATCATATGTGAAGTCGATCGAAAAACGACTAAGTCCCAGACGCTCCGGCGACACGATACGAACCAAACATAATATTATAATATCATCATTCAGACGACCCTATCGACTATATCATATTTATATTGACGATATACGACATCCATATAAAAATTATAAATACCAATGGCATCGTTATAGATGTGAAATAATATTTTTATATCATACACTTGAAAAATTTCTAAGTCCAGTCATTACACGAACCGGGAGGGTGTTACACAAAAATCTTTAATAATTTCCGTATTTCGAAGAAATCGATCACACCAACAGCATATCATCCACGTATACAATCAATATGAAACTTATTCGTAAGCGGAACTTTCATTTCGAACAAATATTTTTCATATCATATGTGAAGTCGATCGAAAAACGACTAAGTCCCAGACGCTCCGCCGACACGATACGTACCAAACATAATATTATAATATCATCATTCAGATGACCCTATCGACTATATCATATTCATATTGACGATATACGACATCCATATAAAAATTATAATACCAATGGCATCGTTATAGATGTGAAATAATTTTTTTATATCATACACTTGGAAAAATTTCTAAGTCCAGTCATTACACGAACCGGGAGGGTGTTACACAAAAATCTTTAATAATTTCCGTATTTCGAAGAAATCGATCACACCAACAGCATATCATCCATGTATACAATCAATATGAAACTTATTCGTAAGCGGAACTTTCATTTCGAACAAATATTTTTCATATCATATGTGAAGTCGATCGAAAAACGACTAAGTCCCAGACGCTCCGGCGACACGATACGAACCAAACATAATATTATAATATCATCATTCAGACGACCCTATCGACTATATCATATTTATATTGACGATATACGACATCCATATAAAAATTATAAATACCAATGGCATCGTTATAGATGTGAAATAATATTTTTATATCATACACTTGAAAAATTTCTAAGTCCAGTCATTACACGAACCGGGAGGGTGTTACACAAAAATCTTTAATAATTTCCGTATTTCGAAGAAATCGATCACACCAACAGCATATCATCCACGTATACAATCAATATGAAACTTATTCGTAAGCGGAACTTTCATTTCGAACAAATATTTTTCATATCATATGTGAAGTCGATCGAAAAACGACTAAGTCCCAGACGCTCCGGCGACACGATACGAACCAAACATAATATTATAATATCATCATTCAGACGACCCTATCGACTATATCATATTTATATTGACGATATACGACATCCATATAAAAATTATAAATACCAATGGCATCGTTATAGATGTGAAATAATAATTTCATATCATACACTTTGAAAAATTTCTAAGTCCAGTCATTACACGAACCGGGAGGGTGTTACACAAAAATCTTTAATAATTTCCGTATTTCGAAGAAATCGATCACACCAACAGCATATCATCCATGTATACAATCAATATGAAACTTATTCGTAAGCGGAACTTTCATTTCGAACAAATATTTTCATATCATATGTGAAGTCGATCGAAAAACGACTAAGTCCCAGACGCTCCGGCGACACGATACGAACCAAACATAATATTATAATATCATCATTCAGACGACCCTATCGACTATATCATATTTATATTGACGATATACGACATCCATATAAAAATTATAAATACCAATGGCATCGTTATAGATGTGAAATAATATTTTTATATCATACACTTTGAAAAATTTCTAAGTCCAGTCATTACACGAACCGGGAGGGTGTTACACAAAAATCTTTAATAATTTCCGTATTTCGAAGAAATCGATCACACCAACAGCATATCATCCACGTATACAATCAATATGAAACTTATTCGTAAGCGGAACTTTCATTTCGAACAAATATTTTCATATCATATGTGAAGTCGATCGAAAAACGACTAAGTCCCAGACGCTCCGGCGACACGATACGAACCAAACATAATATTATAATATCATCATTCAGACGACCCTATCGACTATATCATATTTATATTGACGATATACGACATCCATATAAAAATTATAAATACCAATGGCATCGTTATAGATGTGAAATAATATTTTATATCATACACTTGAAAAATTTCTAAGTCCAGTCATTACACGAACCGGGAGGGTGTTACACAAAAATCTTAATAATTTCCGTATTTCGAAGAAATCGATCACACCAACAGCATATCATCCACGTATACAATCAATATGAAACTTATTCGTAAGCGGAACTTTCATTTCGAACAAATATTTTTCATATCATATGTGAAGTCGATCGAAAAACGACTAAGTCCCAGACGCTCCGGCGACACGATACGTACCAAACATAATATTATAATATCATCATTCAGATGACCCTATCGACTATATCATATTATATTGACGATATACGACATCCATATAAAAATTATAAATACCAATGGCATCGTTATAGATGTGAAATAATTTTTTATATCATACACTTGGAAAAATTTCTAAGTCCAGTCATTACACGAACCGGGAGGGTGTTACACAAAAATCTTTAATAATTTCCGTATTTCGAAGAAATCGATCACACCAACAGCATATCATCCATGTATACAATCAATATGAAACTTATTCGTAAGCGGAACTTTCATTTCGAACAAATATTTTTCATATCATATGTGAAGTCGATCGAAAAACGACTAAGTCCCAGACGCTCCGGCGACACGATACGAACCAAACATAATATTATAATATCATCATTCAGACGACCCTATCGACTATATCATATTTATATTGACGATATACGACATCCATATAAAATTATAAATACCAATGGCATCGTTATAGATGTGAAATAATATTTTTATATCATACACTTGGAAAAATTTCTAAGTCCAGTCATTACACGAACCGGGAGGGTGTTACACAAAAATCTTTAATAATTTCCGTATTTCGAAGAAATCGATCACACCAACAGCATATCATCCACGTATACAATCAATATGAAACTTATTCGTAAGCGGAACTTTCATTTCGAACAAATATTTTTCATATCATATGTGAAGTCGATCGAAAAACGACTAAGTCCCAGACGCTCCGGCGACACGATACGAACCAAACATAATATTATAATATCATCATTCAGACGACCCTATCGACTATATCATATTTATATTGACGATATACGACATCCATATAAAAATTATAAATACCAATGGCATCGTTATAGATGTGAAATAATAATTTCATATCATACACTTTGAAAAATTTCTAAGTCCAGTCATTACACGAACCGGGAGGGTGTTACACAAAAATCTTTAATAATTTCCGTATTTCGAAGAAATCGATCACACCAACAGCATATCATCCATGTATACAATCAATATGAAACTTATTCGTAAGCGGAACTTTCATTTCGAACAAATATTTTCATATCATATGTGAAGTCGATCGAAAAACGACTAAGTCCCAGACGCTCCGCGACACGATACGAACCAAACATAATATTATAATATCATCATTCAGACGACCCTATCGACTATATCATATTCATATTGACGATATACGACATCCATATAAAAATTATAAATACCAATGGCATCGTTATAGATGTGAAATATTTTTTTATATCATACACTTTGAAAAATTTCTAAGTCCAGTCATTACACGAACCGGGAGGGTGTTACACAAAAATCTTTAATAATTTCCGTATTTCGAAGAAATCGATCACACCAACAGCATATCATCCACGTATACAATCAATATGAAACTTATTCGTAAGCGGAACTTTCATTTCGAACAAATATTTTTCATATCATATGTGAAGTCGATCGAAAAACGACTAAGTCCCAGACGCTCCGGCGACACGATACGAACCAAACATAATATTATAATATCATCATTCAGACGACCCTATCGACTATATCATATTTATATTGACGATATACGACATCCATATAAAAATTATAATACCAATGGCATCGTTATAGATGTGAAATAATTTTTTTATATCATACACTTGGAAAAATTTCTAAGTCCAGTCATTACACGAACCGGGAGGGTGTTACACAAAAATCTTTAATAATTTCCGTATTTCGAAGAAATCGATCACACCAACAGCATATCATCCACGTATACAATCAATATGAAACTTATTCGTAAGCGGAACTTTCATTTCGAACAAATATTTTTCATATCATATGTGAAGTCGATCGAAAAACGACTAAGTCCCAGACGCTCCGGCGACACGATACGAACCAAACATAATATTATAATATCATCATTCAGACGACCCTATCGACTATATCATATTTATATTGACGATATACGACATCCATATAAAAATTATAAATACCAATGGCATCGTTATAGATGTGAAATAATTTTTTTATATCATACACTTGGAAAAATTTCTAAGTCCAGTCATTACACGAACCGGGAGGGTGTTACACAAAAATCTTTAATAATTTCCGTATTTCGAAGAAATCGATCACACCAACAGCATATCATCCACGTATACAATCAATATGAAACTTATTCGTAAGCGGAACTTTCATTTCGAACAAATATTTTTCATATCATATGTGAAGTCGATCGAAAAACGACTAAGTCCCAGACGCTCCGGCGACACGATACGAACCAAACATAATATTATAATATCATCATTCAGACGACCCTATCGACTATATCATATTTATATTGACGATATACGACATCCATATAAAAATTATAAATACCAATGGCATCGTTATAGATGTGAAATAATTTTTTTATATCATACACTTGGAAAAATTTCTAAGTCCAGTCATTACACGAACCGGAGGGTGTTACACAAAAATCTTTAATAATTTCCGTATTTCGAAGAAATCGATCACACCAACAGCATATCATCCACGTATACAATCAATATGAAACTTATTCGTAAGCGGAACTTTCATTTCGAACAAATATTTTTCATATCATATGTGAAGTCGATCGAAAAACGACTAAGTCCCAGACGCTCCGGCGACACGATACGAACCAAACATAATATTATAATATCATCATTCAGACGACCCTATCGACTATATCATATTTATATTGACGATATACGACATCCATATAAAAATTATAAATACCAATGGCATCGTTATAGATGTGAAATAATATTTTTATATCATACACTTGGAAAAATTTCTAAGTCCAGTCATTACACGAACCGGGAGGGTGTTACACAAAAATCTTTAATAATTTCCGTATTTCGAAGAAATCGATCACACCAACAGCATATCATCCATGTATACAATCAATATGAAACTTATTCGTAAGCGGAACTTTCATTTCGAACAAATATTTTTCATATCATATGTGAAGTCGATCGAAAAACGACTAAGTCCCAGACGCTCCGGCGACACGATACGAACCAAACATAATATTATAATATCATCATTCAGACGACCCTATCGACTATATCATATTTATATTGACGATATACGACATCCATATAAAAATTATAATACCAATGGCATCGTTATAGATGTGAAATAATTTTTTTATATCATACACTTGAAAAAATTCTAAGTCCAGTCATTACACGAACCGGGAGGGTGTTACACAAAAATCTTTAATAATTTCCGTATTTCGAAGAAATCGATCACACCAACAGCATATCATCCATGTATACAATCAATATGAAACTTATTCGTAAGCGGAACTTTCATTTCGAACAAATATTTTTC
This sequence comes from Danaus plexippus, assembly GCF_018135715.1. Lineage (NCBI taxonomy): Eukaryota > Metazoa > Arthropoda > Insecta > Lepidoptera > Nymphalidae > Danaus > Danaus plexippus. Next base: position 1,658,653 of record NW_026869858.1, read on the forward strand.
ATATCATATGTGAAGTCGATCGAAAAACGACTAAGTCCCAGACGCTCCGGCGACACGATACGAACCAAACATAATATTATAATATCATCATTCAGACGACCCTATCGACTATATCATATTTATATTGACGATATACGACATCCATATAAAAATTATAAATACCAATGGCATCGTTATAGATGTGAAATAATTTTTTTATATCATACACTTTGAAAAATTTCTAAGTCCAGTCATTACACGAACCGGGAGGGTGTTACACAAAAATCTTTAATAATTTCCGTATTTCGAAGAAATCGATCACACCAACAGCATATCATCCACGTATACAATCAATATGAAACTTATTCGTAAGCGGAACTTTCATTTCGAACAAATATTTTCATATCATATGTGAAGTCGATCGAAAAACGACTAAGTCCCAGACGCTCCGGCGACACGATACGAACCAAACATAATATTATAATATCATCATTCAGACGACCCTATCGACTATATCATATTCATATTGACGATATACGACATCCATATAAAATTATAAATACCAATGGCATCGTTATAGATGTGAAATAATATTTTTATATCATACACTTGGAAAAATTTCTAAGTCCAGTCATTACACGAACCGGGAGGGTGTTACACAAAAATCTTTAATAATTTCCGTATTTCGAAGAAATCGATCACACCAACAGCATATCATCCACGTATACAATCAATATGAAACTTATTCGTAAGCGGAACTTTCATTTCGAACAAATATTTTTCATATCATATGTGAAGTCGATCGAAAAACGACTAAGTCCCTAATGTTTCATACATAGCCATTATAAAATGTAAAAATTAAAAAAAACTTTTTTATTTCACATGTTCTTTATATTTATTATTTATAGTATTTTAATTGAACATATAATGCCATTTATATATTAGAAATGTATAAAATACGAACTTTTAAAATTTTTGTAATACACGAACCGGTCCCAGATTTACCGAATGTCAATTTCTGGCCCTCGCATATATAGGAGGTGGCGGCGCGTGTGGTGGGTCCGCGTCGTCACGTTGCGTACTGTAGGTTGATAGGCGTCGAAGGGAGTTGGTTATATGAAAATATCACATCGTGCAATAGATGTTGATATAAAAATATTATCACATCGTATATTCGATGTTGATAATATAATAATGAAAAATGAAAAAATATCTCATCATTTCTTTGATGTTGATAAAATATGTATGTGAATGATGATAATGAAAAATGAAAAATATCTCGTCATATCTTTGATGTTGATATAATAATGAAAAATGAAAGTATCTCATCATATTTTTGATGTTGATAATATAAATAAGAGACAAAAAAAAAAAAAAATTTTTTTTTTTTAATTTAAAATTATTTCGAATGAAATAATTGTACGTACGTGTACGTACGTTTGAATGATGAAAAAGTACGCTTCGAGAAATCCTCCTAATAACCTTCTTCCTTCGACAAAAACTTCTCTGTGTTGACCGCCGACGGTCGTCGCGTAGTACTTAGCTATACATATCACGATGTGTTTCACACAACGTTTTATAATGGTTAGTATGAAGCGTGATCGTTCTAACGGGGTCGTATTGTACAAATTTGCTTCCGTCGTGTTGCGCGTAAGTGTGACCGCCGGAGACAATCCCTTAGTAGATAATCCGCCCGAAATAGAATCTATTGGTACTAGATCTCTCTAACACCGTGCGATGATACCGATGTTTGACGTGTCGTATTTGTTAACGCATATATGACAATGTTAACCGATATTAAAGGTGTACGATCTCGTTATAAAAGTAACGATCAACAATATGAAACTTTTTGATGCGTTCAAAATGTTTTCATAATAAAATATATATATATATATATAAAATATGAATTAAGAAAGAGAGGAGGAGGAAGGAGTATGATATAAAATGTGTGTGTATATTTCAAAGAAAATATACAAAAATGAATAAATAAATAAAAACAAAATAATAATCAGGCCACCGTTACGTGCCCTCGCTTCCTATACCACAATATAAGAGCGAACGCGTACGATGCGCTCTCGATTGAGAGTTAACTAAAATTAGCTAGCTCCCTGGTTGATCCTGCCAGTAGTTATATGCTTGTCTCAAAGATTAAGCCATGCATGTCTCAGTGCAAGCCGTATTAAGGCGATACCGCGAATGGCTCAATATATCAGTTTTGGTTCCTTAGATCTTACTCAGTTACTTGGATAACTGTGGTAATTCTAGAGCTAATACATGCAATCAGAACTCTGACCAGTGATGGGATGAGTGCTTTTATTAGATCAAAACCAATCGACGGAGGGCCTCGCGTCCGAAGTCGTTAATTTTGATGAATCTGGATAACTTTTGCCGATCGCATGGTCAAGTACCGGCGACGCATCTTTCAAATGTCTGCCTTATCAACTTTCGATGGTAGTTTCTGCGACTACCATGGTTGTCACGGGTAACGGGGAATCAGGGTTCGATTCCGGAGAGGGAGCCTGAGAAACGGCTACCACATCCAAGGAAGGCAGCAGGCGCGCAAATTACCCACTCCCGGCACGGGGAGGTAGTGACGAAAAATAACGATACGGGACTCTTACGAGGCCTCGTAATCGGAATGAGTACACTTTAAATATTTTAACGAGGAACAATTGGAGGGCAAGTCTGGTGCCAGCAGCCGCGGTAATTCCAGCTCCAATAGCGTATACTAAAATTGTTGCGGTTAAAAAGCTCGTAGTTGCATTTGTGCGCCGCGCTGTCGGTGCACCGCATCCGCGGTGATACTGACACGTCTGCGGAGCATATCGTCGGTGAGCCGGCGGTAAAACGCCGGTTCAATATCAAAATCCTATCGCGGTGCTCTTCAGTGAGTGTCGAGATGGGCCGACAATTTTACTTTGAACAAATTAGAGTGCTCAAAGCGGGCTCAAAACGCCGCTTGAATATTTCGTGCATGGAATAATAGAATATGATCTCGGTTCTATTTTGTTGGTTTTCAGAACTCCGAGGTAATGATTAATAGGGATAACTGGGGGCATTCGTATTGCGACGTTAGAGGTGAAATTCTTGGATCGTCGCAAGACGAACATCAGCGAAAGCATTTGCCAAAGGTGTTTTCATCAATCAAGAACGAAAGTTAGAGGTTCGAAGGCGATTAGATACCGCCCTAGTTCTAACCGTAAATATGTCATCTAGCGATCCGCCGACGTTATTACAATGGCTCGGCGGGCAGCTTCCGGGAAACCAAAGATTTTGGACTCCGGGGGGAGTATGGTTGCAAAGCTGAAACTTAAAGGAATTGACGGAAGGGCACCACCAGGAGTGGAGCCTGCGGCTTAATTTGACTCAACACGGGAAATCTCACCAGGCCCGGACACCGGAAGGATTGACAGATTAATAGCTCTTTCTTGATTCGGTGGGTGGTGGTGCATGGCCGTTCTTAGTTGGTGGAGCGATTTGTCTGGTTAATTCCGGTAACGAACGAGACTCTAGCCTGCTAAATAGGCGTCGTCATTTAGGTGTGAGCGATTTCGGTCGTTCAACTCACTGACGGCGTATTAAAATTCTTCTTAGAGGGACCGGCGGCTTCGAGCCGCACGAGATTGAGCAATAACAGGTCTGTGATGCCCTTAGATGTCCTGGGCCGCACGCGCGCTACACTGAAGGAATCAGCATGTTCTCCCTGGCCTAGAGGCCCGGGCAACCCGTTGAAACTCCTTCGTGCTGGGGATTGGGGTTTGCAATTATCCCCCATAAACGAGGAATTCCTAGTAAGCGCGAGTCATAAGCTCGCGTTGATTACGTCCCTGCCCTTTGTACACACCGCCCGTCGCTACTACCGATTGAATGATTTAGTGAGGTCTTCGGACCGACACGCGGTGGCTTCACGGCCGTCGGCGTTGCTGGGAAGTTGACCAAACTTGATCATTTAGAGGAAGTAAAAGTCGTAACAAGGTTTCCGTAGGGGAACCTGCGGAAGGATCATTAACGTTATATAACATCCGATATCAAAGCGATATCAGGATGATTATGATAATATTATATATCCAAGTAAAAAGAGAGACACATATATAAAAATATATGATGCAAATTAAAAAAAAAAAAGAGATGAAAGGGGCGGCATCTCAATAGAAATTAAATATATCTCAAAATAATATATAAATGAAAGGAAAATAAATAAATATAAAAAAAAAAAAACAACTCTACACAAGCGTGTTATGATGTTTTTGAATGAAAAAATATAAAAGATGTCAGGGGCGGGACATCAAAATAAAAAGAGACACACAAAAACATACACTCGATTACGCCTAGCGTGTTGTCGTTGTTGTTGTTTGTGATGTTAAAAATAAATAAATAAATAAATAAATGAAAGAGAGATATATAAGATGTGAAGGGGCCACATCTAAAAAATAAATAAATCTCCAAGGAGATCGAAAAATATTATGATGATATGATGATGAAGGAGGAGGAAAAGATACGAAATTTAAAACGATTTGACGGATAAACGGATTCATTAGCGTCCCTTCCTTATCCGATACGCACATATGCACTGTATGAGCATACAATTTATATACTCTTGATGTATATATACGTATATGTTAAAACCAGATAACGTTGTAACTCGAAAGCGATATACTAGATATCATTGATTCATCCTATGTTTCTTAACTCTGGTAGATCTCATTTGACATAGACCGGTAAGAATCCGCGCCGCGAGTCTCTTGACGACTACTCAAGACCTTAATAAGTCTAGTCCGAGTTCTGTTTACTTGGTTGGATCAAGGGCGATTAGAGTGAACGTATAATCTGGGCGTTGAAGATAACATGCTGTGGTATATAGCGCTACTATCATTATCTTGTCATTTCGTTAATTCGTTAGGGACACTCTGAGTTTTTTATGCGGTCCGGTGGATTAGTTGTTTACCGTACGTTAACCACACGGGTAAATCCGGTGGGTCGGTTAGTCCACTTGGAGAGAACGTGGTGTGATACGTTTCGTTTGTCATGTCGTTCGCGTCTTTCTATATTATATATCAACATATCACATGTCAATGTGAAATATGTATGTATGTATAAGTAGATTTGATCGCGTCCGTAGGCAATATGAGGCGTATTGCAGCGTTATATAAATGGCAACACCCCCTATATGCGCACGATTGCCCTCTTTGTTTTTTTTTTTTTTTTTAAAAAAAAAGAAAATTTAAATGGTGAGCGTCGCCGTACACATGATATATTTATAAAAATCACTACCCTGAACGGTGGATCACTTGGCTCGCGGGTCGATGAAGAACGCAGTTAACTGCGCGTCATAGTGTGAACTGCAGGACACATTTGAACATCGACATTTCGAACGCACATTGCGGTCCGTGGAGAAATATCCAGGACCACTCCTGTCTGAGGGCCGGCTGTATAAAATAATACACCACACTGTTCCATCACGGTATGACACCTCATAACGCACGCGAACACAGAAAGAATTACATCCATCGCGCACAGACTCGCACATATACGCCACGGAAGTGTCGTTGTGTGTTCGTAGTGTGTGTGTGTATGTGTTTGTTCAGTTCGAATTATGTGTATCGTAGTTTTGTTGTTGTCGACTGTGCGAACATATGACGGTTCCGACGACTGCTAATGATCTTTTTATTCTTTTTATTGTTCTCTTTCTGACGAGACACAAACAGCACGAGAACACGACACACGCACAAACACGACGTCGTACCGCACGCACGTGAGCGCGAACGCCTCCCTCTCGTAGTACACAGAAAAGACTATGATATCTTATTATGTGTCATTATACGAGTCGGAGTTGTCGCACTCGTCGTAGTCGTCGTCGTCGTCGTCTTTGTCGTAGTCGTCGTTGTTGCTGTTGTGACCCGTCATAGTGAGAGATTTAAATTGAATTATTGATTGTTTGCAAGTTCGTTTGTCCGTTTAAATATTATATGAGCAATATATATATATACACACACGTATATGAAGACTTGTGAAACATTTTTTTCATTGTGTGAATATATCACATCGAAGTCGCGTGAGTGTTGTTGTCTGTGTATATGGTATGTATATATTATATAACACACCAACGATACTTAGTTACGCCTCGATCAAACAATTGACACGAGATCGCATCTAGCGTCTGAGCATATATAATATGTGAAGACGGAAACGCACGACATCCGCACAAAAAAATATGAATCTTTGTAGGTGTTTGTGTGTGTGTGATACGCGCGATGTTTTGCTGCAGAGAGCGTGATCCTTGCTCCCATCGTTGATCCGTTGCTTTATGATTATGATAATTGAAAAGCGATACGGTGATGTGAGAGGGTAAGAGAAGGTATCCGATGCTCT
>NW_026869858.1:1672500-1680000 GCF_018135715.1 Danaus plexippus
CCACGTATACAATCAATATGAAACTTATTCGTAAGCGGAACTTTCATTTCGAACAAATATTTTTCATATCATATGTGAAGTCGATCGAAAAACGACTAAGTCCCAGACGCTCCGGCGACACGATACGAACCAAACATAATATATAATATCATCATTCAGACGACCCTATCGACTATATCATATTTATATTGACGATATACGACATCCATATAAAATTATAAATACCAATGGCATCGTTATAGATGTGAAATAATAATTTTATATCATACACTTGGAAAAATTTCTAAGTCCAGTCATTACACGAACCGGAGGGTGTTACACAAAATCTTTAATAATTTCCGTATTTCGAAGAAATCGATCACACCAACAGCATATCATCCAGTATACAATCATATGAAACTTATTCGTAAGCGGAACTTTCATTTCGAACAATATTTTTCATATCATATGTGAAGTCGATCGAAAACGACTAAGTCCCAGACGCTCCGCCGACACGATACGTACCAAACATAATATTATAATATCATCATTCAGATGACCCTATCGACTATATCATATTCATATTGACGATATACGACATCCATAAAAATTATAATACCAATGGCATCGTTATAGATGTGAAATAATTTTTTATATCATACACTTGGAAAAATTTCTAAGTCCAGTCATTACACGAACCGGGAGGGTGTTACACAAAAATCTTTAATAATTCCGTATTTCGAAGAAATCGATCACACCAACAGCATATCATCCATGTATACAATCAATATGAAACTTATTCGTAAGCGGAACTTTCATTTCGAACAAATATTTTCATATCATATGGAAGTCGATCGAAAAACGACTAAGTCCCTAATGTTTCATACATAGCCATTATAAAATGTAAAATTTAAAAAAAACTTTTTATTTCACATGTTCTTTATATTTTATATTATAGTATTTTAATTGAACATATAATGCCATTTATATATTAGAAATGTAAAATACGAACTTTAAATTTTGTAATACGAACCGGTCCCAGATTTACCGAATGTCATTTCTGGCCCTCGCATATATAGGAGGTGGCGGCGCGTGTGGTGGGTCCGCGTCGTCACGTTGCGTACTGTAGGTTGATAGGCGTCGAAGGGAGTTGGTTATATGAAAATATCACATCGTGCAATAGATGTTGATATAAAAATATTATCACATCGTATATTCGATGTTGATAATATAATAATGAAAAATGAAAAAAATATCTCATCATTTCTTTGATGTTGATAAAATATGTATGTGAATGATGATATGAAAATGAAAAATATCTCGTCATATCTTTGATGTTGATATAATAATGAAAAATGAAAGTATCTCATCATATTTTTGATGTTGATAATATAAATAAGAGACAAAAAAAAAAAAAAATTTTTTTTTTTTAATTTAAAAATTATTTCGAATGAATAATTGTACGTACGTGTACGTACGTTGAATGATGAAAAGTACGCTTCGAGAAATCCTCCTAATAACCTTCTTCCTTCGACAAAAACTTCTCTGTGTTGACCGCCGACGGTCGTCGCGTAGTACTTAGCTATACATATCACGATGTGTTCACACAACGTTTATAATGGTTAGTATGAAGCGTGATCGTTCTAACGGGGTCGTATTGTACAAATTTGCTTCCGTCGTGTTGCGCGTAAGTGTGACCGCCGGAGACAATCCCTTAGTAGATAATCCGCCCGAAATAGAATCTATTGGTACTAGATCTCTCTAACACCGTGCGATGATACCGATGTTTGACGTGTCGTATTTGTTAACGCATATATGACAATGTTAACCGATATTAAAGGTGTACGATCTCGTTATAAAGTAACGATCAACAATATGAAACTTTTTGATGCGTTCAAAATGTTTTCATAATAAATATATATATATAATATATAAAATATGAATTAAAGAAGGAGGAGGAGGAGGAGTATGATATAAAATGTGTGTGTATATTTCAAAGAAAATATACAAAAATGAATAAATAATAAAAACAAATAATAATCAGGCCACCGTTACGTGCCCTCGCTTCCTATACCACAATATAGAGCGAACGCGTACGATGCGCTCTCGATTGAGAGTTAACTAAATTAGCTAGCTCCCTGGTTGATCCTGCCAGTAGTTATATGCTTGTCTCAAAGATTAAGCCATGCATGTCTCAGTGCAAGCCGTATTAAGGCGATACCGCGAATGGCTCAATATATCAGTTTTGGTTCCTTAGATCTTACTCAGTTACTTGGATAACTGTGGTAATTCTAGAGCTAATACTGCAATCAGAACTCTGACCAGTGATGGGATGAGTGCTTTTATTAGATCAAACCAATCGACGGAGGGCCTCGCGTCCGAAGTCGTTAATTTTGATGAATCTGGATAACTTTTGCCGATCGCATGGTCAAGTACCGGCGACGCATCTTTCAAATGTCTGCCTTATCAACTTTCGATGGTAGTTTCTGCGACTACCATGGTTGTCACGGGTAACGGGGAATCAGGGTTCGATTCCGGAGAGGGAGCCTGAGAAACGGCTACCACATCCAAGGAAGGCAGCAGGCGCGCAAATTACCCACTCCCGGCACGGGGAGGTAGTGACGAAAAATAACGATACGGGACTCTTACGAGGCCTCGTAATCGGAATGAGTACACTTTAATATTTTAACGAGGAACAATTGGAGGGCAAGTCTGGTGCCAGCAGCCGCGGTAATTCCAGCTCCAATAGCGTATACTAAAATTGTTGCGGTTAAAAAGCTCGTAGTTGCATTTGTGCGCCGCGCTGTCGGTGCACCGCATCCGCGGTGATACTGACACGTCTGCGGAGCATATCGTCGGTGAGCCGGCGGTAAAACGCCGGTTCAATATCAAAATCCTATCGCGGTGCTCTTCAGTGAGTGTCGAGATGGGCCGACAATTTTACTTTGAACAAATTAGAGTGCTCAAAGCGGGCTCAAAACGCCGCTTGAATATTTCGTGCATGGAATATAATATGATCTCGGTTCTATTTTGTTGTTTTTCAGAACTCCGAGGTAATGATTAATAGGGATAACTGGGGGCATTCGTATTGCGACGTTAGAGGTGAAATTCTTGGATCGTCGCAAGACGAACATCAGCGAAAGCATTTGCCAAAGGTGTTTTCATCAATCAAGAACGAAAGTTAGAGGTTCGAAGGCGATTAGATACCGCCCTAGTTCTAACCGTAAATATGTCATCTAGCGATCCGCCGACGTTATTACAATGGCTCGGCGGGCAGCTTCCGGAAACCAAAGATTTTGGACTCCGGGGGGAGTATGGTTGCAAAGCTGAAACTTAAAGGAATTGACGGAAGGGCACCACCAGGAGTGGAGCCTGCGGCTTAATTTGACTCAACACGGGAAATCTCACCAGGCCCGGACACCGGAAGGATTGACAGATTATAGCTCTTTCTTGATTCGGTGGGTGGTGGTGCATGGCCGTTCTTAGTTGGTGGAGCGATTTGTCTGGTTAATTCCGGTAACGAACGAGACTCTAGCCTGCTAAATAGGCGTCGTCATTTAGGTGTGAGCGATTTCGGTCGTTCAACTCACTGACGGCGTATTAAAATTCTTCTTAGAGGGACCGGCGGCTTCGAGCCGCACGAGATTGAGCAATAACAGGTCTGTGATGCCCTTAGATGTCCTGGGCCGCACGCGCGCTACACTGAAGGAATCAGCATGTTCTCCCTGGCCTAGAGCCCGGGCAACCCGTTGAAACTCCTTCGTGCTGGGGATTGGGGTTTGCAATTATCCCCCATAAACGAGGAATTCCTAGTAAGCGCGAGTCATAAGCTCGCGTTGATTACGTCCCTGCCCTTTGTACACACCGCCCGTCGCTACTACCGATTGAATGATTTAGTGAGGTCTTCGGACCGACACGCGGTGGCTTCACGGCCGTCGGCGTTGCTGGGAAGTTGACCAAACTTGATCATTTAGAGGAAGTAAAAGTCGTAACAAGGTTTCCGTAGGGGAACCTGCGGAAGGATCATTAACGTTTATAACATCCGATATCAAAGCGATATCAGGATGATTATGATAATATTATATATCCAAGTAAAAAGAGAGACACATATATAAAAATATATGATGCAAATTAAAAAAAAAAAAAGAGAAAGGGGCGGCATCTCAATAGAAATTAAATATATCTCAAATAATATATAAATGAAAGGAAATAAATAAATATTAACAAAAAAAAACAACTCTACACAAGCGTGTTATGATGTTTTTGAATGAATAAAATATAAAGATGTCAGGGGCGGGACATCAAATAAAAGAGACACACAAAACATACACTCGATTACGCCTAGCGTGTTGTCGTTGTTGTTGTTTGTGATGTTAAAAATAAATAATAAATAAATAAATGAAAGAGAGAGATATAAGATGTGAAGGGCCACATCTAAAAATAATAATCTCCAAGGATCGAAATAATATTATGATGATATGATGGAAGGAGAGGAAAAGATACGAATTTAAAACGATTTGACGGATAAACGATTCATTAGCGTCCCTTCCTTATCCGATACGCACATATGCACTGTATGAGCATACAATTTATATACTCTTGATGTATATATACGTATATGTTTAAAACCAGATAACGTTGTAACTCGAAAGCGATATACTAGATATCATTGATTCATCCTATGTTTCTTAACTCTGGTAGATCTCATTTGACATAGACCGGTAAGAATCCGCGCCGCGAGTCTCTTGACGACTACTCAAGACCTTAATAAGTCTAGTCCGAGTTCTGTTTACTTGGTTGGATCAAGGGCGATTAGAGTGACGTATAATCTGGGCGTTGAAGATAACATGCTGTGGTATATAGCGCTACTATCATTATCTTGTCATTTCGTTAATTCGTTAGGGACACTCTGAGTTTTTTATGCGGTCCGGTGGATTAGTTGTTTACCGTACGTTAACCACACGGGTAAATCCGGTGGGTCGGTTAGTCCACTGGAGAGAACGTGGTGTGATACGTTTCGTTTGTCATGTCGTTCGCGTCTTTCTTATATTATATCAACATATCACATGTCAATGTGAAATATGTATGTATGTATAAGTAGATTTGATCGCGTCCGTAGCAATATGAGGCGTATTGCAGCGTTATATAATGGCAACACCCCCTATATGCGCACGATTGCCCTCTTTGTTTTTTTTTTTTTTTTTAAAAAAAAAGAAAATTTAAATGGTGAGCGTCGCCGTACACATGATATATTTATAAAAATCACTACCCTGAACGGTGGATCACTTGGCTCGCGGGTCGATGAAGAACGCAGTTAACTGCGCGTCATAGTGTGAACTGCAGGACACATTTGAACATCGACATTTCGAACGCACATTGCGGTCCGTGGAGAATATCCAGGACCACTCCTGTCTGAGGCCCGCTGTATAAAATAATACACCACACTGTTCCATCACGGTATGACACCTCATAACGCACGCGAACACAGAAGAATTACATCCATCGCGCACAGACTCGCACATATACGCACGGAAGTGTCGTTGTGTGTTCGTAGTGTGTGTGTGTATGTGTTTTGTTCAGTTCGAATTATGTGTATCGTAGTTTTGTTGTTGTCGACTGTGCGAACATATGACGGTTCCGACGACTGCTAATGATCTTTTTATTCTTTTATTGTTCTCTTTCTGACGAGACACAAACAGCACAGAAACACGACACACGCACAAACACGACGTCGTACCGCACGCGCGTGAGCGCGAACGCCTCCCTCTCGTAGTACACAGAAAAGACTATGATATCTTATTATGTGTCATTATACGAATCGGAGTTGTCGCACTCGTCGTAGTCGTCGTCGTCGTCGTCGTTGTCGTAGTCGTCGTTGTTGCTGTTGTGACCCATCATAGTGAGAGATTTAAATTGAATTATTGATTGTTTGCAAGTTCGTTTGTCCGTTTAATATATATGAGAAATATATATACACACACGTATATGAAGACTATGAAACATTTTTTTCATTGTGTGAATATCACATCGAAGTCGCGTGAGTGTTGTTGTCTGTGTATATGGTATGTATATATATATAATACACCAACGATACTTAGTTACGCCTCGATCAAACAAGTGACACGAGATCGCATCTAGCGTCTGAGCATATATATATATGTGAAGACGGAAACGCACGACACCCGCACAAAAAATATGAATCTTTGTATGTGTTTGTGTGTGTGTGATACGCGCGATGTTTTGCTGCAGAGAGCGTGATCCTTGCTCCCATCGTTGATCCGTTGCTTTATGATTATGATATTGTGAAGCGATACGGTGATGTGAGAGGGTAAGAGAAGGTATCCGATGCTCTTTCGTATGCGATTACGTCGTCGTCGTTATTATGTACTACACATCTACGTCTCTGATTTCAAGATATTTTTTTTGTCGATGTATGAGCGTTTTATGTTTTCTGTCCGATCGTTGTGCGTTTCTATTGTGTCGTTAAGGTCTGTGTTAATAATATATATTATATCGTGGACGTGGACATCGAACGAAAACAACGCAATATCGCGCCTTCGTATATATGTGTGATATGTAATAAAACGATGAAAATCGAATTTGAGTGTTTCAAATATAAGTTATTCAATGTATGTGTTTGTGCAAAAAAAGTAGGCGGACACGACGTCCGAAGAGTGCATATCGACGCCGTTTATGAAACCGAAACACTGTCACAATCATATATTGCGTGTATAATTCGCGCAAACACGAGTACGTGAATCATGCAGACTACCACACTGCGTGTGCGTGTGTGTGTATGTATAACGTACTCGTGTGTGTGTGTGATCATATCGCACATTATATATATGTGTAAGATTCGTGTTTTAGTTTTGTGGCGTCGTAGCGCTGACGGATATCGCGTCTGCATCGTTTTTTTATCGTTGGCTTCAGATCAGGGAGGATCACCCGCCGAATTTAAGCATATTAGTAAGCGGAGGAAAAGAAACTAACTAGATTTCCTTAGTAGCGGCGAGCGAACAGAAACAGCCCAGCACTGAATCCCGCGGTTGTAACGATCGCGGAGATGTGGTGTTCGGGAGGTTCCGCTTTCTCGTCGTCGCCGCTCCTGTCCAAGTTCGTCTTGAACGGGGCCGTTTTCCCGTAGAGGGTGCCAGGCCCGTAGCGACGGAGCGAGACGGCGAGGGGGACACTCCTCAGAGTCGGATTGCTTGAGAGTGCAGCCCTAAGTGGGTGGTAAACTCCATCTAAGGCTAAATATTACCGCGAGACCGATAGCGAACAAGTACCATGAGGGAAAGTTGAAAAGAACTTTGAAGAGAGAGTTCAAGAGTACGTGAAACCGTTCAGGGTAAACCTGCGAAACTCGAATGAACGAACGGAGAGATTCATCGTCGCTCGGCGGCGTCGCTTCGATGTCGTGCTTGCGTCACGCAAGTGGCGTACGGCATGACACGGGTCGCGTCCGTCGACGTTCGCCGAAGGCGTGCACTTCTCTCTTAGTAATACATCGCGACCCTTCGA